>NC_060158.1:199995-216886 GCF_021292245.1 Micropterus dolomieu | reverse complement strand
GACGGAGCCTCCCAGAGCAGAGCTCACTGCTCCAGGCTGAGTCACTGTGACCTGGCCTCTGGACTCTGAGGATACAGAGACAAAAACATAAAGCAGCGTCATGGTTTTGTGGGCTTCATTTCAGAGGGACGGATGTTCATAGAGGAGAGGAGTTTGATTCTCTGGACTTTACCTGTGAAGCAGCAGCAGAGGAGAGTCCAGATGAGGACGCAGATCAAAGTCATGTTTTTGATGAGGAGGATTTCTGTGGCTTCTGTTGTCATGAAGGACAGCTGTCAGTCATCCAGTGTTCAACTCTCAGGACTATAAACTCTCCCAGAGCACTGGAGCATGGTGCTGCTGATGCAAAGTGGCTCTCTATGGAAATGCTCTGACTGACTCCAGCAGGGACTTGGATTACTCTGATGATGCTGCATTACTCACATATTGTGTCTGATATTTAAAAATTTGATGTATTCACAACAATTCTTGAAGTCTTCAGTGTCATTAACCAGACTCAAATCCACTCCAATGAAAAATCTTGTTGCTCTAAAACATTTAATTACATTTTATACATTCTTATCAATTTATTGTAGGAAACTACGCCGAATTACTCCATATGAAGCAAATACAAGTTTTAATACAATAACCAATTTATTTTGAATCAGTTTTTAATGTGCACAGTATTGGAACTTTCTCACATATGTTGTTTTTTGTTTTTTGTTTTATCAGTTTGTTTGAAAAAGTAGTTCAATAGTTAATTATGTTCATTTGAATTGATGATTCCTGCTTACATGAGGAGAACAAAAACATCATCATCATGTATGAGGTTTATGATGATTTAATGATTTAAGATAGTTAAAACAATAAAAGCCTCACAATCTTCACTATAGTTGAAATATTTAATTCAGTAATAAAGAATGTACACCTGAATAAAATTGTGCCAGTTATAACTTTTTATCTTTAGTACTGAAAACCGTCTGTTGTCATGATTCAGCAGTGATGCCTATCTGTTGCCATGGTAACTGAGTTCAGAGAAGGAAGTGAAACCAGTTTCATCCAATCTGACAGAAACTCAACAGAAACTTGCAGCCTCCTCTGCTGAAACCAACAGGATGGAGTTTAGTTTACCTCATTGCAGTGGGCCGAGTCATCACAAGAACACTGAGGAGAAGCTCTCTGTGTCTTAAAACAATAAAAAACAAAACATGATAATAAACATCAATTGCATTGTGTTCACATGTATTGTCACAAGAATCACTGCTGAAATATGTTGCAGTCTTCGTTGAAAGGAGTAGATTAATTAAATCCGCAAAAAGTGAGTTAATCTCAGTGTCAGATTAGTAGGATTTCATAATTTCAGAACTTAAATTTCTTACATTGTATGAGAAAACTATTTCAGTCAGCTGGAGTCAGTCCATTACTTTGGTCCAGATCAAAATATGATGTCTTTGGTTCAACTGATTGTGATGGTTGATGACTTTTCCTCCTCAAAGTTTTCTTATTCTCTTTTATGGGCTATTGCATCTCTAATTTAGTACAGACTTTCATGGTTCCTATAGATGATGTATGCCAATTACAGTGGAGCTCACTTGACTTCTCCTCTGGCGCCACCATGAGGTTCACATTTATCATTATAGTGAAATGTCTCTGTTTGATGGATTACCATGAAATGTGGTTCACACGTTCATGTCCCCCTCCAGATGAACTGTAATAACTTTGGTGATCCTCTGACTTTCCTTGTGGTGTCATCATTTAATTTTTTCCAGTTCTTTTTTTATGACTAAATACCTGCAAAACTCATTTTTACTGCTAATTATCAAATGTTAGCACGATAACATACCAAAGTAAGATGGTGAACATAGCAACAACAATGAACCTGTTAAACATCAGCAATTGTGACCTGCCAAGGGAAGATTAGCTTTAAGCTAACTGTGGTACAATCCACTTACATGTTTAATATTTTACATGCTCCCTTAAAAATTAAATAAATAAATACATTTTGGCATGCTGATGTTGTGCCTACAGTCTAACAGAGCCACAAGCATGACTGCAGACTCTATGCTTTGTTCAGATCAAGTGATCAGATTTGTGTGATAAATAAATAGATAGATAGATAGATAGATAGATAGATAGATAGATAGATAGATTTAAAACAAACATCTCATGTATTTTGCTTGCAAATAACTTTATGTTTTTATGTCATTTACAATTATCTACATGAATCAATTTATAAAACATTTTTCTCCCATCTTCATCTTCTTCTCTGTCTTTTAATCTTGATCTTTTAAACACCCATATGAGTCAAACAGAAGACACTGATAATGTCACCCTACTGTAACCCTGTCTGCTAGAAATTAAATTTATACCATATATTACTTATTTACAACAGCAAATACATTTTGAAAGAGACCTAATGAAGCCCGGATTGGGTTGTATGTCACCATAATGGGGGAAACTTTACTAATTAACTACTGTATCCTTCACTCATAGTAAGAAGCTGATCCTTTAAGAGTGAGGAACTGTCATGGTTTTGGTTTTATACTAAAAACCTTAATAGTGAGACAAGACATTTTTAATTTATTAACACTTACCCCAAAATACAATCTTTCCCTAACCTTTTAAATGTTTCATTCAGGATGTGAACCCAGATTTGTACAACAACCATCCACCCTAATCACCTGCCTGTGCCGTCCAGAAATGTAGCCCCTTCCTACACTTGCAAAAAAACTGTTCAGCTGAAATAACTAGGCACCTATTTTGATCATCAATTAATCGTTTAAGTCTTTCTCCAAGCAAAAAATGCCAAAAACAATTCATATAGAGTCACAGTTGTGAATATTTACTGCTTTTCTTTTCTTTTTTTTTATTTCATTGCAAACTGGGTATCTTTTGGTAAGAGACTGGTGGTTGGACAGAACACGACATCAACTCTGGAAAAATGGGATGAACATTTTTCACTATAGACTTATGGACTAAACCATTAATCCGAGACAATATTGATATCAACAAAAAACAAAAATAACTTGTAAAACACTGTCTGTGAACAGAATCCAGGCAGCGATTTTGTTTCTCATCAGAACACAAATGGAAAAACTAATTAGCAGTGAATAAACTTAATTTCTAGGAGACAGGCTTTTGGAAAGTATGACAAACATCATATTTTGTATTTAGTTTGGAGGCATCTCTTTGTCTGCTCATCTTCTGTCTGTCTCTTCCCTCTCCTTTCACCTCCCTCCCTCACTTCTGCTGCTGTCCGTCTTTGTTGATGACATTTTTGAAGAACGTGAGCAGCGGCCTCTGGCTCCGCTCGTCCCAGCTCTTCATGAAGCCGCCATAGCGTTTGCTGGCCGGCGGGCCACTCCAGCGGAAGTGCTTCATCTTGTACGTGCCGTCTTTCTTCTCTCCCGGGAGCTGCTCCTGCTCCTCTTCGGCCACCTCCTGCGCTTTCTCCTCATCCTGTGATGCTACCATCTTGCTTGCCAGCTCCCGTCTCCTCATCTCTCCAGGGAAAACCTCGGCTGATTCCTCCTCCACGTCGTTAGAGCTGTAGACTTTGACCGGGCGGCGCTTTCGCCCAACAGGCTTCCCCCAGCGGAAATGCTCCATGGAGTAGGAGCGCTTGGCCTGAGGAGAGGAGGATAAGGAAGAGGAGGGAGATAAAAGAGAGAGAGGAGGCAGAGACTCGGGATCTGATGGAGGAGGAGGTTGGAGGTGGGCATCGCCTGGGATGATGGGTATCTCAGCAGTGAGGTCAGAGTGACAGAGCTGGATACAGTCCTGCAGGAGAGCACAGAGAAGATGAACATGATTATAAGTAAATAGAGAAAAGGACAAGATGAATGAAAAGGCAACAAACTGAGGATTTTATAAGGTCATCACAAGGGACTGTGTGAGCAGAGATGGGGTTATAAGGTAAATGTTAAATAACAAACACAATAACAAAAGTTATATTATGTAATGTGGATATCACCTGTGTAGGGGCGGATTGGCCACCTGGCAATTCTGGCATATGCCAGCGGGGCCGGACTATTTGTTTCAGAGTGGGCTGGTCAGATTGAAATTAATATCAGTGTTTCCCATACATCAGCTTTACTTGGGGGGCCGTTGAGGTACGTTAAGGGCCGCCCAAAATATTTGGCGACCCATTTAAGCATTTTGCAGAGAAACACTGAGAGAAATGATCATCCACTACGTTATAAGACTCAGAAGGTGGATATTTCACAAGCATGGACCAGGTAAAGCAACAGTGAACACTTTTGTGCAGGTGCAACTCGGTACAATGTTGGTTTCGGTTTCGATCGGCTTCCTCATTAACGAGCCTCCTCCGCGCACCCGCGGGTGAAAACGGTTTCGTACGAGTGCTGTGTCATTTCGGCCACTTCATAAAACAGCCCACTGCTGATGGAGAAAGTCAAGAGGACCGACAAATACAGGGAAAGAGAAAAATAAAAGATGTAGAGCAAGCCGCTGTGTTTGCAGCAGAGGAGTATGTGCGTGCTTGTGTGGAAATATTAGAAGTGAAGGCAAGGAGAGCAGAATTAAGTAGGTTAAGGAGTAATATTTTTATTCATGTGTATTCCAATGTTGAGAGCAGAGTGTGAGAAAAAATGTTCTATAGGCTACTGTGTTCATGGATGTTGCTGGAATCGGTACAGCCAGAGAGCCCTGGTCTTCTTGTAGGATAGTCCTGGGAGGAAGGATGCTACTGTAGGCCCAGCAGAGACAGGGAGTAGTGTGGTAGAGGTCACACAAAAATGTTCGGGTTGTATTTGACCGCAGTAGAAAAAGACAGTAACAGCAGACAAACAGACAGAGAGCACAGACTTTACAACATACTCAGATGGACAGCCATTGTTTTAACTGCATGTGCAAATTTGTTTTGTGTTCTTAAAAAAACTATTGAGCATTGTGTGCCAGTCACATACATAAAATGTTACAAATCTGTTACCATTGGTGTCATTTACACTGGGGCCGCTGTTTCCCAAATACTTGAATTTCAAATAAAATGAAATTGGTTACAAAAGCTATGTTCTGAAAAAAAGCTTGGAACAAAAATGTTAAAACACAAATCAAAATGCTTTGTATATTTGCACAATAATACACAATAATAATGCAATGTAATTTAAATATAGTAGAAACAAATGTGCATTTTCCAAGAAAATTACTTAAGCAACAAAAAAAAGCTTCTGATTTTCCTGCATTAAATTCCATTTTATTGTTATATTTTGAATTGTTACCTGCTGAATTTTGTGCTGCCATTCATATAAATAAAGATATTTACTCCATAAATTGGTGCAGAAATGTCTCCAGAATGCAGGAAATTAAGTGTTTAATGCTCAAAATCTTCTGGGGGAGGACCGCCAGAGCCCCCACTCATACATTTTATCATCAAATACTTACTTAAAATAGTGTTAAAATATCTTCTCGTCTTGTTCTGGTGACCAAAGTCTTTCATCACACTCCTATCAGACCTTATAAGGGCACCCAGTGCCCACCAGCTCTTTTCAACACAAAGTGACGCACTTGCTGTTACATACAGTCGGCCTACTGCTTATATTATTTCACCATCTGTAAACAAATGTAGCCTAAGTAGTGAATTTGTGTTCGTGGGGATACGTGGTAAGGTGGGTGTGTGTGCGTTACCATCATGCTGCTCTCAGAGTTGACCTCCTGACAGCTCGGATGGTCCAAGCACTGAAGGAGGCCTCCTCTGGCCACGCCCACCAACGCCACAGCCACCAATAGCCACACAGGACACATTCCTCTACCGACCAATCAGAGACAGCGACACGCATACATTAACGTCATTTTTGTTGCTGTGATTTGCAAAAGGAATTAAAAAATTACAACATTTTTCTTATAAAATAACTTGACTTGACTTATTTATAAATTTATTTTACTGGTCAGATTGTTTATGGTATATTTAATGCACATTTTTAAATTTGTGCATTCATAAGGTTTTAGTGGGGGGGTTTTCATCATTCAATAATTTCTTGTCTTGTGTTTGCCTTTTGCAAAGCACTTTGGAAATCACTGGATCAAGCGGCAAGACAGTGTTTAAGTGCCAAAAACTGTTAATCGGCCCTTGAGGCTGGCTCCCAATGGCACTGTCCCCGCAGACCTCCGTGTTAAAATGGCCAACTTTACTTTTAATTTAATTTAATTTATTTACATATGTATATGTATCTTTTTAAACGTATTTGAATGCTTCTTTACAAGTGAGACTATACAAAAGATAAAATTAATATAGCCAATATATCTATAAAGAGTGGAGAAAGAAAAATAATAATAAATAATAATGAATAATGAAATTAATAATAAATAATTTTCTGGTCTAATTAAAGGGTCTATGAGATGTAATCATAATTTATAGAAAATGTATCCTGCTAAAGTCTATCATTACTTCTATCCAGTTTGTATTTGTAGGGGCTGCTGCCTGCTTGAAGTTCAGCAGAATCAGTCATCATGACATCATGCAGACTGACAAATCAGTCAGTCGAGTTCATCACATTGTGCGTTAAACAAGCTTGACCTATTAGGATCTACAGTACAACACCAACAACTGCTGTTAAAAGGTCCAAATCAACCGTTCTATTCAAAATAATTTAATAACATTTCAAAAGATTCATGTTAAATAATTTGTCAAACTATCAATACCGATATGATCCTAGTACAGTGTTTCCATTTTCTGCTACTTTATACTTTTACTCAACAAATATTGTACTTTTTATTCAACTACATTTATTTAAGGACTTCAGTTAGTTTGCAGATTGAGATTAATAATACAAAATATAATCAACAACTAAAATGTGATGCATTATTATAGGTTAACATAAATACGGAGGAAAATTCACAACGTAGCAGTGTTAAAAGTAATAAAAAATTGCTCCACCTTTACCAGCTGCAACATTAAAGTCATGAACACATGAATGCATCGCTGATTATAATCCAATACTACATTATAAATTATTCAGAAATTGGAAGCAATTTTTTCATAATTTGTAGTTTTCTAATACTTTTATTTAAGTAACATTTTGAATGCAGGAATTTAGCTCGTAACGGGTTTTCTACACTGTTGTATTACTGCTTTTATTTATGTAAAATATCTGAGTACTTCCTTCACCATCTGAGTATTGTGGGCGATTGTGCTGTTATATTGTGTTATTTTGTACAAGAAGTCTTCTTGAAAATACTTAAAAAGTTAGAATAAGGCAAATTATATTTTATTTGTAAATGCTCAAAAGATGGAAACACCATATCTATATGTTTTAATACTCTTAAAATTGTCTGCTTTTTATATAATTTTTTGTTTTGTAGAGCACTTGGTTCTTTTCTTGTAAGAAAGTTCATATTATTATTATTATTTAATGTTATGTATTATTCATTTCTATAACCATTTAAAAATTACATACATATGCATTCCTGTTTTATATATTCTTCATATTTAATTATGTATGTCAAAGAGTTTTACTGGTTGTCCACCTTGGTAATTTTATTCTGGTTGTGTTGTTTTTATTGTTCATTTTAACTTTTATTGTATTTACGTTGAGTTTTCTCAGTATGTCAATTGTTTGTTGTATTATTTTTGTTGTTAGTATTGTCAGCTTTGCACTTTAGTGTACAAGGAAGTTGTAGTTTACGCTATTCTCTATTAGTATTTTATAATAATTTACTTTTATAACAATTATATAATATTATATATATATATATATATATGTTTAATTTCCAACATATATGTTACCTCAAAGCAAGACAAAGAGACTTACATTACATATACAAAATAAAACAATTAAATTAATGATTGGAAAAGTATATAATATAATAAATAACAAACAGATAATAAAGATACTCACCACGTTGTCCTGTCTCTCTCTCTCTCTTTCTTTTCTGTTGTTTTCTTGTCGTTTGGCCGTTAGACAGAGATTTCTGTTGTTCTCCTCCACTTTTGTCCCTCCAGTCGTCCAGATGATTTTATATCTTGTCAGCCAAGGACACACACACACACATCATGACGTCATTACCTGAAAAGTCCCCCTAATTCTCTCATTCATGCTTGTAAACACACACTCCTTCATGAAAAAGGACAATAAATGAAATACCATCCCCCTCTTCCACCCACACACACCACCACCATCCTCATCATCCTCATCATCATCATCATCACTCAAGAAGCTGAACTTTCCATGTAAACAAGAGTCTACGACCACATGAGTGGCTCTGAGGATGTAATGTTCATTCTAAATAAAATGAGACTGTTGGAAAGACCAAAGTTTTGGGTTTAAAAGTGAATTCTTATGTTCTACTAGTTTGACATAACAGATGATATTCAGCTGTCCTGTGTTTACTAATTAGCAGATGTTAGCATGCTAACTAAACTAAGCTGGTGAACATGGTAAACATTATACCTGCTAAACATCAAACTGAAATGACTTTAGTAGATGAGCTGTCAGTGTTGAATATCCGTGTCCAGTAACCTTAGATAAACAAACAGCTTGTCTTTAAACTCCATAATAACAGAAAACTGGAGACTCAAGTTCGCACACAACAGAAAGAAACACGTCATGTTTTCATGTTTTCACTCACCGCCTTGCTAGGGCTGCAGCTGAGTGTTAAATGTCAGCCAGCATATTGGGCAGATTATCACCAAACCAACATGTTGTCACAGGGCGGAAGAGGGGATTCAAACCTGTGGGTCAGAGTCTACAGTTACACACACACTCATCTGCTGCAGCGTCTTTCCATTGTCTGAGCCCTCAGTGTGACTAATGATGGATCTGAAGGGGATTGACTTGTTTTATGGGGATGAGGATGAACTTAATGCTCAGAGTCCACCAGGAGCCTCTCTTTAAGATTCACCACTGACCAGCAGCCTAATTCACATTCTCCTCGGATGGTCCCATTTCTTGAGTTGACAAGTCGTTCTTCTGGCTTTGGTGTGTTTATGAGCTTCAAGTCGAATTGTGGAAACAACACGGATGTTTTTGTAGCGTCTGAGTTGTTGTGTGACATTGCTGTCAAAGTATGCTGAAACAGTTTAGTTTAGGATTAGTGATTTTGTTCCAGATGTGTTGCTGCACCAATACTTTCCCTAAAATCAGTAAATTATTGCTTTACCTGACTTGTTATCAGGGTTCATGCTTATAAATAACTAATCCAGGTCTATGCTAACGGTTAGCTTACAACCTAATACCATCCATCCATCCCTTGTTAACCGCTTATCCTGCATACAGGGTCGCGGGGGGGGGGCTGGAGCCAATCCCAGCTGACATCGGGCGAAAGGCGGGGTACACCCTGGACAGGTCGCCAGTCCATCGCAGGGCCGCACATAGACAAACAACCACTCATGCTCACATTTTTAGGATCAGCAATTAACCTAGTCCGCATGTCTTTGGCACCCATGCAGATACGGGGAGAACATGCAAACTCCACACAGAAAGCCGGGGCAACCAAGGTTTGAACCCACAACCTTCTTGCTGTGAGGTGACAGTATATGTGCAATATGTGAATTAATAAAAAGCATTTTCTTTCATCAGCCATTTTTCTGCATGATATGACGGCAACTAGGCAAGTCCTTTACCAAAATATTTGCAGGCTTTACAAGTTGTTCTTCCGACTTGAGGGAGTCTTCGAGTGATTTTGCTGATTATTTCGACACCACATAAATGCAGGGTAATTTGAGACCCATCATCTTGATTGGTCAGGTGCGTGGAGGGTTTGAACTTTTCTCTCAAGCACTCTTATTTATGCTTCACAAAACTACATGTCATTTTTTTCTATGTATGTTTTGCTTGATTCAAGCATACCCCAGCCTGTGCACCAGGAACCTCTCGTTAAGGCTCCGCATCCTAAAAAAACCTAAAGCTCTTGTTCACCGCTCTAAGCAAATATAGTCATGATTTTACATCCAACAGGAACTTCTGTTCAAGGCTCCACATCCACCATTATAATCCTAGCTTTAAGTCATTATGTCAGCCTCTCATGATAAAGTCCTTTCTTTGAGTAGTTTTGTTTTTTTCTGTTTTTCTAATGGAACAACAGAGGCGGGCAGGTAAATATAAACCCATTAGAGGGCTCCCACAGCCTTGAACCTCCATTCAGTCCATTAAAGACACACACACGCATATTCTCTCTCTCTCTCTAATATGTTTAGGTAGAAAATGAAGAGGTAAAGCAAAACTCAAACCAATTACATTATCGACACAGTATCCGAACTGGAGACACTTTATTCACCAACTCCTGCAATTAAATTCTGTCTGGTGCTTTTTTCTACACTGAAAATAAAAACTTACATGTTTACTCACACATTTAATTACCAGGACTAAATAACCACAGATTCACAATTGTTCCCCTTTTCTATTAGACCAAAAGTTATTTTTGTGCATTCAAACTTCAAAATACTTTTCGATTTTATTGCGCCTCCTTTAGAGCCACATTCTGGACAAACCTTTCATTTTAGCAATATCATCAGTGTTGGGGGGGAGTTGGGACGCTAATGTGCTCACAAAGACAATGCTTTCATGCCATTTATTAAGTATTTGAATCTTAATTTAGCAAGTAAGCATGCTAACATTTACTAATCAGCAGTGAGGCTGATGTCAAAAGCCAAAATATTAAACACATTTTTAAAAAAATTGCCTGATGAGGGGTCACAAACATTTTAACAATTCATCCTGAGGGAATTATGATTGTGTCTGCCAAATGTCATGGCAATCCATCTAACAGTTGTTGATATATTTCACAAAAAAAACAAATGTCAGCCTCATGGTGGCAAATAGTTGATATTTCAGTCAGGACCAAAGAAATGGTCGATCAAACCAGCTGACTAGCATGGCGGCAGCACACTTTCCTTTCAGTTGAACTAAATTTGGACGGAATAAATTTTGTGAGACGCTGTTGCATCATGATCCTTATGCAAGATTCACTTAACCAATGTATGCATGCAGTGCATTAGTAGCATTACAGTTACTAGTTTAATACAGATTTGCACAAAGGATTTTCATAATGCCATTATGAAAGTCTCTAAGCAAAACTGTAGCAGATAGAAGGCTGGAATCACCATTAGAGATAAATCTGTGCCTGGTAATGTAAGTGAATGGCACACTGATTAACAGTGGTTCCAAAGTTACAGTATGTGACCAAGAATTGCAGATCTGTTTCATCGACAGATCTCTTTCAGTAACACCTGTTAAAATCACATTGTTATTCTTTCTGTCTCTTTCACTTCAATGTCAATTACTGCAATTTGTAGTACCATTTGTAATCTATTACCTTCCAGGCCAAAGGCTGCCAATCCCCTTAGAGGATTATAGGGATAAGATGTTACACCCGGTCCTGAACACACACACACACACACACACAGTCTCTTGGCTGTCCTGAAGCTTTTCCATTGAGGTGAATTCAGCGCAAGGATGCTGGGATATACAGGGCGACAGGTAGGACTCGTGGTTCAAATATACCGGTATACTTTTTGTGTTTCAATTTAAATGTGCGTTAACCAAAGGATCTTATCAGGCCTTCATAGTGTTTTAGCTACTTTGGCTACTTTGCCAATGCTTTGAATTCCTGTATTCCTGAGTATTTTTCAAAGCTTATAGTCAGTTTTTAGCTTAACTGGTTTCCATTGATTACAGCCATTTAAGAAAATCTGCCTGCAGACACAGTCAACATTGACTCACATTCAACATTTATTTACTTTTAGTTTTATTATCAAAGTTGCATTGTCCTCATGCAGTGATACAGTTGAGGCTCTGAAGAGTGTGAAAAGGACACTATACCCAGACAAAAATGTCTTTTGTGCAAAACACAATGACTCGTCCAATGGCAGAAACAGGAAATATTAGGATTTTTTTTTCAAACATTTCCAGTAAAATGTCCTGAGTCAGCCATATTTCGTAGTTTAAAAAGGATCAAATTCGTCCCAGTGAAGATGGTAATTAGTTCGACAGCTTTAAGGGGTCCTGCATGTTTGTGTTTGTTGCACGAATACATGGACTTTATTTCACTTGTTCATCAGAGATTCAACTCGCATGGGATATAGGCAGGATCTGGGTTGCATTTAGATCGTTCCTGCATCCAGCATCCTTGTCTAAAACTACTCTCTTCACCTCACTGATCTTTTGAGTGTTTAATGTTCCTTTAGTCATCACATGGAAGTAAATCCATGCTTCTCTCACTGATTGTAAACCTGTCTCCTTGGCTAAAAATGAACAACTCTTTCAGTGACTTTCACTACCAGTCCATCCATCCATCCATCCGTTATCTTCCGTTTATCTTGGTGGTAGCAGGCCAAGCAGGGTATTTCAGACATCCCTGTCCCCAGCAACACTTTCCAGCCCCTCCTAAGGGGATCTCAAGGCCAGATGGGATACCAGCCCAGTAAATGTTAAAGCAATTGTGCCATTGGACCAAGTTGAGCACCTTCACAGAAACCTTTGATGTTACAGAGTTTTAAGGAGTCCACCTGGTTTGTGTTTAAGTACTCAATTCATGGACAAACTTTAATGTACTAAATCTGCTTGTTTCACTTTGTTTTGGACAGGTTTTCCACATCCTGAATCTAAGCCCACAACTCAAGCCTAACTTGGGGGGAAGCCTGGACCTCGTCTTGCTGCTGTGACTTCTGACCCTGATGTCAATCCATTAATTGATTCTACTGGTGACTTCTCTCAGACTTGCCATGGATAAAAGTCAACAATAACCAGGGACAGCGAGTTACTGAATCTTCAGAATGAATTGGCGATCCATTTTACTAACGTTTGTCTTGCTGATCGGCTGGTGTTACCACCCTCTCACAGGTGACTTTGCGACCTCTGATGAACACTCAGACGTTGGACATGATGAGGATGTACACCCCAACATCCTCACAGAAACAAACGGGGATGTACTAGACTTGGACATCCAAACGAGCAGGGATGTACCAGACTCAAACACTGAAACAAACTGGGACGTGCGGGACTTTAACACGGACAACTATGAGGATGCTGACTGGCATCCTCGTTCGTCTCTCCATGAAAGACGCTCTAATCTACCCCCGGACACTCCGCCGATGATACGCAACAGTAACGCTGGTGTTGGTGATAGCACCAACCAAACCATCAACCGAACCACTGGTGGTTCAGCAGGACAGTGCGGCGAGTACAGCAGTCAGCTGACATCTAACGGTCAGTGCCGGCTGATGGCAACGCTGCCTCCAGTACCAGTGGGAACGTCACAAAAACGCTGCCCAGATATGTTTCGCTGTACAGACGATGTCTCAAATTGGCTCCACGAGAACCAGAACAGAAAGGAGCAGCTGGAGGACCTGAGGGAGACAATGTCAGAGCTGCAGGAGGAGCTGAGGAACCACCGGCATCGAGTCAAGGCCCTTGAGATGCAGGTACACTGCTGTTTGTTAGTCTAAAATATAGTTGTCTTTGTATGTACAATAAAATTGCAGCTTAAGTTTCTTAATGGAGTAGTTGGACATTTTGAGACTTGCACTTCCTGTGTGTTCAGACAATTTTAGAGGCGGCGCAATGGCATGCCAACAGAGATGTGCTGAAGCCCTACCGGTGATGGCAGACATAAAGATGAGATGAGAGGGAAAATTAGTCACACTGGAGGGAAATAACTGCAAAAAATTTAGTTTTTTATGACATCTGAGATCAGACAGACACAGATCTGAACTCAAAACACAGAGGCACATTCCCACAAACATGGCTAGAGCATCCATAGCTAGTAACTTTTTTATGCTCAACGCAGCATGTAGGTTCGGGAAGTTATCGCAGCTCTTGGTTGTGCACCTGTTTTTGAGACAGGGGACCCACAAGTAAGATTCAAAACTACGCCAATGGTGTAGAAGATTTATTTGATAGGAGGGGCCAAAGGGTGGGATTCCTTAAAAATGTTACTACTTTATTGATTTATTTTCATGTTCATGGCTACTAGTGCAGTGTGAGATCTCCATTAAAGATTCACTGTTTTCCCGGAAGTCACAGTTTTTCAGGATATCCATGTCCACTTACGTCTTTAAAAACTGGTTGACAAATATTTAGTTTTATGGAATGGAAGCACTGAGATTCATAACAAGAAATAATACAAATCAATGATTTTACCCGGCATTCTTTCACTGTACATCCTTCTGCAGCCTTGATGTGTGAACAATCAGTTGTTTGGTCTGTGTGTCCAGTGTGAAATATCTCAAAAGCTATTCGACAGCCATAAACTTTTATACAGATATTCGTGTTCCCCAGATGATGAATACTAATGACTCTGGTGATCCCCAGACTTTTTATTTACCACCACCAACAGATTAAATTTCCAGATGGCCTCAGTTGTACTTTGATATTCAGGCTAACATGTTAGCACAGACAGGAGCTGATAAAACATCTGTAATAAAATATTCTCACATAAATTCTTATATTGGGATATTATATCATAAAAAATGCAACTTAACTGAACAGAAACAGGCAATGCTACAAACAGTAATGGTGAAAATGTTGCTTGTTATTTCATGCAGTTTCTCATAAAACAGGGGAACAGATTATTCAGGCAGGCAAAACACAACACTCTCATGCATTTCTCTGTTTATCCCTGCCTGTCTTTATCTCTGTGTCTGTCTTTATCTCTCTGTCTTGACACCCACTAAGCCCTCCTTAACCCTGAATGCTAACAAGATTAGCTGCAGGCCTTTTGGCCAGGACCCTGCATCCTTCTGAGTCTGACTGACCCAGAGAGAATTTTTCTGGGCTGTAGTGTCTTCTTCCACCCCTGGTCAAAATCGAGAGACTGCAATCTGACTTTGTGACATTGTTTGCTGCCGGACGTTTATCAGAAAGTCGTAGCAGAGCAGTAGACCATGTTTTCCCTTCAGAGTTGACCAAATAAGCTACACAATAGGCTGTACAAAGACAAAGACAACAAAACCAACAAAAGCTGAAGTAGTCCTGCTAAAAGGTAATCAGTGAGCAGGCGTAGCCATCTTAGCTTCTAGATCTTTTATTTGTAGATACTGCATTTTGCCTGTGCAACACTGTTTCAACTTTCTATTTCCATATATTAAAATCTTTATTCTGTCTTTCTATCTGTTAGGGTGAAGAAAGGGTTAGTTTAAACTCAACCTTTGAGCAGCAGTTGCATTCTCTGGAGTTGCGTCATGCCGAGACCGACACGCTGCTCCACGTGCATGCGGCGCTGCTGTACGAGCTGCAAGCACAGCTCCGCAACTTGTCAGCCACCGTGCAGCACATGAGCCGCAACACAGGCTGCACGGTCAACGTCATCAGAACTACACCGCTGCTCGGCATGCGAGACACACTGCCACCAGGTACACGTGCCGTGAACGCAGCAGTGAGTTGCAACCTTACTGCCAAATGGAGCATTTAAGCACAATCAAAACTACGCACAGCAGCAGTTCTTCTGCAGGTTCTGCAAACAAAAACACATTTTGCAGTAAACATCTGTTACATTCACGCCATTGCCAGATGTGTTTACACAATGTTGATTAAGCCTATCACTGCCTCATAAATCTCTCTGTATTCACAAAAACCTGAATTTTTAAATCTGGTGTCTATAGTGACGTTCCCACACTGGCAAATCGGCAGTGATGTGTTTTATGCCAACTGGCAATGACTGATTGGTTTGGCAGAGCTGAAGGGAGGACCAACTATAGCAACAGCAGCAACTCCGTATGGCAGAGCCTCATAAGCATGTTGACAGTGGGGGAGCCAATTACTCTCACTGACAGAAGGGAGAGACAAAAGTTTTGCACTGCAGGTTTAAGCTACCACCATTCAGAATTGTTACCTTGGCTTTGCATGTCACAAACTGTCCAAATACTGCTGTATTATGTCTGTGTTTGAGTTGTCCGTTAGAACAGATGAGCTGAGGCTTAGAGGTTCCTTCTGTTCATAAAGGTGAATTTGAATTGGTTTGTCTAAAAAACAGAACAAAAGTCACAACATAAGCTATTCATTTAGTCAAAGTGATGGATTACAATTCATTGACAATTAAACAAAGATAGAATACATTTTAAACACAGGTATTGTCTAAACATAAAGGAAACAATAGCATAACCACTACTGAAACATTTAGTTAGCAATACAAATAAGTACATAAAGCAATTAAAGATAATATTTAATTCTCTATAAAACAAAGTATCAGTCCACAGTTTTAGTATTAGCTATCATGACAGTAGTTTTATGCATTTTATCTCACTCTCAACAGATGCATCAAAAATACACTTTACTTACTTATCCAACGAAGGTTAAAATGAAGGGCAACTGGACTTGGTTGAAGATACTGGAAGACGTTTCGTCCCTTATCCAAAGGACTTCTTCAGTTCTGACTGACTGGCAGGGAAACTCAGCTATTTAACCTCAGTGGGGTCGTTATCCCGGGTCATCTACCGCTGGTTCGTTAGTGTTCCTTGTTGCTGTGACGACAGGTGTTACAGTCGTTGAGACTACCTGTGGCCAAGACTGAACGACCATCGTTGGCATCTTCACCTGAGGCCAACAGGTTACGTTTGTTGAGTTTCCTGGGAAGTGATGAAAGGACAGCATTGTAAGTGGGGGATAAGTGGTGGCGTAGACCCCCTCCCCTGTTCAATGACGGCTTCTCAACCCTGGTGTAGATGGCTTCCTTGACACCTCTTTCAAACCATCCATCTTCTCTGTCTAAAATGTGCACCTGGTGGTCCTCAAACGAGTGTCCTCTGTCCTTCAGATGTAAGTAGACAGCAGAGTCTTGACCTGAGGAGTTGGCCCTTCTGTGTTGAGCCATGCGTTTGTGTAGTGGTTGTTTAGTCTCACCAATATACAGGTCTGTGCATTCCTCACTGCATTGGACCGCATACACTAGATTGCTTTTCTTGTGTTTGGGTGTGCGGTCTTTGGGGTGGACCAGTATCTTTTTTAAACCCAAGAACACA
>NC_060158.1:198394-199895 GCF_021292245.1 Micropterus dolomieu | reverse complement strand
AGCCTGGCTACAGTGCTGAAAAGAAACCTGGGGTTGTTCCTATTTTCCTCTATTAATGACGAGTAGTACGCTGCTCTAGCATTACGGAGGGCCTTCCTATAAGTTTTAAGACTATCTTGCCAAATTAAACGAGAATTTTCCACTTTGGTGGAACGCCAATTCCTCTCAAGTTTCCGTGATATTTGCTTTAATTTGCGAGTTTCAGTATTATACCATGGAGCTAACCGTCTTTGTTTTAGTATTTTCTTTTTTAGAGGGGCTACAGAGTTGAGTGTCATTCGCAGCGAGCCTGCAGCACTATCAACAAGATGATCGATTTGGGAGGGACTGAAATTAGCATAGGAGTCCTCCGTTACTATGTGACTTGATAATGTATTTAGAGCTGATGGAATCGCATCCTTAAATTTAGCTATAGCACTATCAGACAGACATCTTGTATAGAAATTTTTGCCCAATGGCGAGTGGTTCAGCAATACAAACTCAAAAGTTATCAAACAGTGGTCGGATAAAGAGGGATTCTGTGGGAACACCACTAAATGTTCAATTTCAATACCATACACCAAAACAAGGTCGAGGGTGTGGTTAAAACAGTGAGTCGGTTCATGAACACTCTGAGAGAAGCCGATGGAATCTAACAAAGAGATAAACGCAGTACTGAAGCTGTCATTCTCAACATCCACATGAATATTAAAATCCCCTACAATAATAACTTTGTCCGTTTTAAGGACTAAAGTTGACAAAAACTCTGCAAATTCAGATAAGAAGACGGGCCAGGTGCTCGGTACACTATAACAAAAAGAATTGGTTGCAGTGATTTCCAACTTGGGTGCGAAAGACTAAGAACAAGACTTTCAAATGAGTTATAGTTTAGTTTAGGTTTAGAGCTGATTAGTAGGCTAGAGTCGAAGATAGCTGCAACTCCACCTCCTCGGCCTGTGCCTCGAGGAATGTGAGTATTAATATGACTGGGAGGGGTGGATTCATTTAGGCTAACATATTCTCCATCACCCAGCCAGGTTTCAGTAAGACAAAATAGATCAATATCATAATCTGATATTAGTTCATTTACTAGTACACAACCCCATGGGGGCTGTACGAATGGAACAGAATTCCACAAACTCACAAACGCACCCTCAGCTTTCCAGCGGCGTATGGAAAAGAGTCTAGAAGGTCTCAGAGACAAGATATGCATTACATACTTAGATGATGTTTTGGTCTACAGTGTTCTCAAACGACAACAAATGTGGGAAATTAAGCTGAGGCCAGACAAATGTGACCTGTTCAAAAATGAGGTACACTATGTGGGGAAAGTAATCTCAGCTGAAGGTTACAGCATGGACAATAAGGAAATAGTGGCAGTGCAAGCTCTAAAGGCGACCCCCCCTACAAACATTAAAGAGCTGCGCAAATTTCTGGGTTTCCTGGGGTACTATAGAAGTTATGTACAAGATTTCTCTCGTCATGCAAAATGCCCGTGTGACTTGCTCTCATCAGATGTAAC
>NC_060158.1:195956-198294 GCF_021292245.1 Micropterus dolomieu | reverse complement strand
TTCCATAGAGAGCCACTTTGCATCAGCAGCACCATGCTCCAGTGCTCTGGGAGAGTTTATAGTCCTGAGAGTTGAACACTGGATGACTGACAGCTGTCCTTCATGACAACAGAAGCCACAGAAATCCTCCTCATCAAAAACATGACTTTGATCTGCGTCCTCATCTGGACTCTCCTCTGCTGCTGCTTCACAGGTAAAGTCCAGAGAATCAAACTCCTCTATGAACATCCGTCCCTCTGAAATGAAGCCCACAAAACCATGACGCTGCTTTATGTTTTTGTCTCTGTATCCTCAGAGTCCAGAGGCCAGGTCACAGTGACTCAGCCTGGAGCAGTGAGCTCTGCTCTGGGAGGCTCCGTCTCCATCAGATGTAGGACCAGTCAGGATGTTCATGTTTATAGCAACTACCACCACCTTTTAGCCTGGTACCAACAGAGAGATGGAGAAATTCCTAAACTCCTCATTTATCGTGCTAGCACTCGAGTATCAGGGATTCCAGGTCGTTTTACAGGCAGTGGATCAAACTCTGACTTCACTCTGACCATCAGTGGAGTCCAGACTGAAGATGCAGCAGTTTACTACTGTCAGAGTGCACATTACATCAACAGTCAGTATGTGTTCACACAGTGAAAAAGCGTCGTACGAAAACCTCCCTCAGTCAGACTGAACAGAAACTCAACTGACTGCTGCAGCTGGAAGCTACTGCAGAGACTGATACACTTCACTGAGGACACACACACATGAATTTGCTTTGGTATTGTGGTGCATAATAAAAAAAAATAAGAACAAGATAATAGACAAGACCATAACAAGAACATTTTTTGATGGTGAAGAAACTCTTGATCATTAAAAAATGTCCGACACTTAAGATCCTTAGCTACTTTTGGGGGTTAAATAGAAATTCTCAGTGAAGAAAACAGGAAACAGACTTCACATCAAGTGGATTTAACATTTTTCCAGATTTTGTCAAATTACGTTCTCCAGCATGTCTCATCTCTATATATTTATATCACATCCCATGTTCATCTGTGATTTGCTAAATAATCAAGAGGAACCAACCTGAAACTCTTAATGAGAAAAGTCTTGGTCATGACCTTTGACCTCAGCTTCATACTGGATCACAGCCACTTCAACTATTTCCAAATAAAAGAAAATATGTAGACACAGATCAGCATTAGAAAACTCAAAAGAAACATGTACATCCTTCCAAATTTTTGTTTTATTTGAAAGCAACAATTTGCAACAATTGCTTTGTTGTGATTTGTATCCCCCAGTTTATGAGTACTATCAGCTTAAACACCTCTATTGTAAATAAAGACAGCTGTACATGTGCATTTGTTATGATTAGCCAACATCACTTACATGATCAAAATATTACTGTAAAAAAAAGATCAAACTTGAAACACAATGTCACAAATTACTGGATCAGTTTGCAACCAATATCCTCTGCATGTAAATATGTAAATATGTAGATCAACGCTCTCAGCACTGAGGGGGAAACGCCATGATATGTTGAGGACAGCTACAGCACACTGACTCTGTGTGTTTGCAATTGTCAGACGTATGAAATATATATATGCATATCTACAGTAGATGAGTTGAAAATTGGATAAGTTTATAGAGGTAATAACATATTAACATTTGTTTAGTTGTTGAAATAGAATATTTATTTCTGTGTAAAGATTTTAAATAAAGTCATTTAAATATAATTTGAAATTCATATGATTCAATTTGAAGTCACACAGTTTAGTTTTCAATGAGCTTGTGTTCGTAGGAAAATGCATGTTATAATATGTTTTACAATCAGATACTGAAACTATGGTCATCAGGCGGGATTCAAACCCAGGTCGCTGTAGTAAAGACTCAGCCTTGTTCCTACAGAATGACCTCTACCAACTGTTACTTTCACTACAACAGAAATGAAAAATACAGATTTGATGAACTGGTCTTTATTGTGTAGAAATAATCAAAATTAAATCCAGTAAACAAACTTTAACCATGAAACATGTG
The DNA here is from genome assembly GCF_021292245.1 of Micropterus dolomieu. Taxonomy (NCBI): domain Eukaryota; kingdom Metazoa; phylum Chordata; class Actinopteri; order Centrarchiformes; family Centrarchidae; genus Micropterus; species Micropterus dolomieu. The sequence continues at coordinate 196,284 of NC_060158.1, read as the reverse complement.
ATTAGAGAATGACTGAAGGGAAGAAAGAGACACAGACACAGAGAGAGTTACAGAGTTCAGAGAGCAGAGTAAAACCAGTAGCAGAGTCCCAGTGAGTCAGGTCAGGACTGGGAACACTGGTCTCTCCTCAGTGTCTCTGAGACCAGAGCCTGGGAGCCCTGGGTGGCCTCACAGGTCACAGAGCCCACCTTCCTCCACTGGTCTGCAGGGAGCCTCAGGGTGCTGCTCCAGCTGTAGCGGCCGTCCTTCTCCAGCACCCCGGGGCTCCTGCTCTCCTCCCAGCTGCTGCTGCTGCTGCTGCCGTCCACCTTCCAGGCCAGACTCCAGT
>NC_060158.1:191325-195936 GCF_021292245.1 Micropterus dolomieu | reverse complement strand
TATGAAATATATATATGCATATCTACAGTAGATGAGTTGAAAATTGGATAAGTTTATAGAGGTAATAACATATTAACATTTGTTTAGTTGTTGAAATAGAATATTTATTTCTGTGTAAAGATTTTAAATAAAGTCATTTAAATATAATTTGAAATTCATATGATTCAATTTGAAGTCACACAGTTTAGTTTTCAATGAGCTTGTGTTCGTAGGAAAATGCATGTTATAATATGTTTTACAATCAGATACTGAAACTATGGTCATCAGGCGGGATTCAAACCCAGGTCGCTGTAGTAAAGACTCAGCCTTGTTCCTACAGAATGACCTCTACCAACTGTTACTTTCACTACAACAGAAATGAAAAATACAGATTTGATTAACTGGTCTTTATTGTGTAGAAATAATCAAAATTACATCAAGTAAACAAACTTTATCCATGAAACATGTGATTAGAGAGTGACTGAAGGGAAGAAAGAGACACAGACACAGAGAGTGACAGAGTTCAGAGAGCAGTAGCAGAGTAAAACCAGTAGCAGAGTCCCAGTGAATCAGGTCAGGCCTTCTCCCACCACTCCGCCCCGCACTGCACCGCCGCCAACCGTTCAAAACATAGTCGGACTTGCCACTAGCAAGATTGCCCAGCAACATTGCTCAAACAGTTGCACCATGTATCATCAGCTTTAGGCCAACACTGCCCAAACATTCCTGTGGTTAAAATCTCATCTTGTATCACTTTATGGTGATGATACCCTGCTTCATATTTCTAATTCTAACAATGACATTTCTTCAATGACAAAACTTAAGAATAATTTTGAATATATAATAATATGATTTCATATATAATAATAATTTATAGGTGCAAATTACATCTTAACAACATAACTTATCATGAACTGACTTCAGTGATACCAGATAAGAGTGTTTTTTTATGAATAAAATGCTTTAATCATTAAAAATAATGTTAACAAGGTTCAATAAAGCTGACAGAAACCTCGGAGATGTTATTCCCCAGTCATGAAAGATGTTTAATTTTAACAAGTATTCCAAATGTAAATCATAAAATTTGTCACTCTGGTATATATAAACAAGAGGAAGCCATTATTTGATATTTTTATTGCATGAATTATTAAAACCATCAACAATACAACAAGCAAGAACACATTGATATTGAAATGTGTAATGACAGAAAAGAAGAACCAGAGAGAGTGCAGACTGAGAGCAGTAGCAGAGTAAAACCAGTAGCAGAGTCCCAGTGAGTCAGGTCAGGACTGGGAACACTGGTCTCTCCTCAGCGTCTCTGAGACCAGAGCCTGGGAGCCCTGGGTGGCCTCACAGGTCACAGAGCCCACCTTCCTCCACTGGTCTGCAGGGAGCCTCAGGGTGCTGCTCCAGCTGTAGCGGCCGTCCTTCTCCAGCACCCCGGGGCTCCTGCTCTCCTCCCAGCTGCTGCTGCTGCTGCTGCCGTCCACCTTCCAGGCCATGCAACATTTGGAAGTATCCATTTTTATCTTCTATCTGTTCAATTTTACCGGAAGAAAGTTAATTTTATTAAATCCTAACAAGTTAACAAACGTTATTATGGCAGTGGAAATTTCAAAACTAATCTTGGCATACATTTTTACCTGACGATTAAAGTTTGATCTTTTCGCCACTTCAAGCTGTTTGAATTTCAGTATGACAGGTATGTGTAAAGAAAAGTTTAGTCAAGCTTCTCTGAGTTAGCCTCCATGGTAAAGGAATAGATATAAAAACATGAACAATAAAAGTTTTGTGCCTCAAACTTTCAAATCCTGAATTTAAAGCATGATTTGACAATGCTGTATTTAGTATTTCAGCAGAAACTCCAACATCCAGTCTGGTTCCTCCACCAAAAGTCCACCATACTGATACAAACTCATTGAGCCGCCGTACAAAAACCTCTCACTGTAGAGAGACACGGCTCTCTGACTTTGTCAAACTAAACTAAGGCTACAAGCCCTCAAGATACAACTTTACCTTTAATATTGTAAATAGTGATTTCTCCACAGGTTTAGCCTACTGTTCTATATTTAATGGAACGAGTTTTTGAATTGGATTTGCTGAAGTGAACATTTAATCTTAGTGCATAATATTTTATTAAATATTATACATTAATTTAGAAAGTCAAATAGTTTCTTGGCATGCTGAATATAAAAGAACAAAAACAGCTCTTAAAATAAAAGTTTGTTAAAGGTTTGACTTACTTCCAACATCCAGTCTGGTTCCTCCACCAAAAGTCCACCACAGTGATACAAACTCATTGAGCCGCCGTACAAAAACCTCTCACTGTAGAGAGACACGGCTCTCTGACTTTGACACAAACAAACTCACCAACATGGCTGTTTCTTCAGCTCTATGTTAAATGTGAAAATAAGACAGTGTAACAAATTTCCAGAATGCATGTTTTCATTTGATATATTATTTTAAAATGAAAGTTTCTTATTCTTATTTAAATAAGATAAAGGACAGTTTGAAACAACATATGTCTAGAAGCATGAAACCAAAATAATTTATAATATATATATTAAAATAGTATATATATTATATTAAAATAGTTTTTAAAAGATTTATAATTAATACTCAGATATATTGATTGATCCATTGATAAACAGCATGATCAGAGTAATCCAAGTCCCTGCTGGAGTCAGTCAGAGCATTTCCATAGAGAGCCACTTTGCATCAGCAGCACCATGCTCCAGTGCTCTGGGAGAGTTTATAGTATTATATATATATATATATATAGTACTATCTATGGCATCATTGATTTTTTCTATGAGATCAAGAATCGCCATACAAGTGGTGCTCTTTTTCCTAAATCCATCCTGTGATGAAACAAGAATATTACATTTTTTAAAGTAATTACTAAGTCTAGTATATACAATTCATTCCAATACCTTATAATTGGTGGACAATATAGATACGGGTCAATAATTGTGCATACTATTTTTATCACCTGTCTTAATAACTGGTACAATTCTAGCAATCTTTGTCATTTTGGGTACAGTCCCACAAAGTAAAGAAAGATTAATAGAGTAGACGAGAGGCTCCGCAATTTAATTTACAATAGATTTAAGAATTATGCTACAGATTTCATCTGTCCCAGCTGTGTGGGAACTTTCCATGTTCAAAATGATTTTAGAGAGTTGATTTTTGTTAGTGTATGTTAAAAAGAATGAATTCATATAATTGCCTTGCAGTGAAAGTAGCACCCTTTGGTTGTCCAGTTTTGTTGGAGAGGTCTTTACCTATAGAGATAAAGTGACTGTTAAAGCTATTAGTGAGATCTACACTGTCAAGATCACTACTAGCATTTCTGATATTGTATTTTGTTTTGATGTCGGGAAGTACAGTGGTTTTGTATCCACTAAGGACTTCATTGAGCACCTTCCAGGATCGTTTTTGATCACCTTCAGCAGCCTTTATAAGCTCGGTGTAGTGCCTTTGCTTACCTATTCGTATTACATGTGTAAGCTTATTTCTATATTTCGTATATGATTCCTTATGTGCATCACTTCTTTGTTTTGATGGATTTTAAAATATCCCTGGTATGCCACACTTTCCGATCTACAGCACCACTTTTTATGTTCTTTCGGGTATTGTACGATCAATGGAGTCAGTTAGCTCATCAATTAAAACATTATATGCAGTGTCTGGGTCTTTGCAGTTATATACTGAATCCCAATTTTTGGCTTTAAGATTTTCTGAAAAGCTTTTGTTTTAAAATGTGGAAAATCAGTCTTTTAGCAAAATCAATGAAAAGTACAATGGGAAAATGATCTATAGTATTACACCTGAATCCATACTAGCATTGTCAATATCTGAAATGATGATGTCAGTGATTGATCTGATGGATTCCATTACCCTAGTATATGAATTTATGGTGGGGAAAAAAGACGAAGAATAAAGAGTATTAATAAAATAATTTTTAGCCTTCTCCTCTTTTGAGATTTCAATATTGACGTCCACAAGAATAAAACATTTTCTTATTTGTATTTATCAGATATAAAAGTTAATCTAATTTGGTTTTGAAAATGTCAGAGTCTGGAGGTCAATAAATAACTCCAACAATGACATTTTTTACATTTGTCTCAATAAATTGACAATCCGAGTGACCATCTTCAATACTGAGGTCATCACAAATACTTACGGAGTGTCCTGAATCTACATATAGACATACTCCACGACCTGGTCTAACTAATCCGTTTTTGTTATACAGCTTATAACCATCGAGATTAAGAATATCCAGGTATGATGTGTCATTAAGCCAGGTTTCACTACAGCCAATCACGTCAAAACTACTGCCTATACTAGCCAAAAGAAAGAACAACATGATGCCCACACAGACTTCTAGTGTTAAGGTGTAAAAACGAATAGGTATTGTCTTCGACTGTTCGGGGTCAGCCCTAATAATTAGTTACATTATTTTGTTGGTCGATTGCGTGTTCTGTTTAAGTGAGCTCGTCCTGCATAGCCAAAGTGAATCTTCTCAAAAAAATATGATAATATAGAAACTTTAATGAAAATCTTAATCCTTGACAGCACATCAACTGAATGCAAATGAAACATTAAGAAACAGACAGAAGAGGGAACAAT
>NC_060158.1:188357-191225 GCF_021292245.1 Micropterus dolomieu | reverse complement strand
GCTGGTCAGCCTTCCTCCAACGGGAGGACCTCAGAGTGTAACACTCAGTGCTCTGACAGGGCAGAGCAGATGAAGTCTCCCGTCCTCCGCCGTCACATGAGGTGGAGGATGAAATGCCTGCAGCACTGTGGACCCTGCCGCACAAGAAGGCACTTTAGGGATGTATCCTGGACGAGGGTGCAGGATAGCCCTAATATTCCCCGGGGCAAACTCCAGGCTTGCGGGGAAACCGAAAGCGCTTGGAGATCCCCCACCCTCCTCAGAGAGGTGATAGCAAGGAGAAAGGCCATCTTGAGGGTCAAGTGCTTAGCCTCAGCTGACTCCAGGGGTTTGAAGGCGGCCTCAGCCAACGCCCCAAGAACCACTGCCAGATCCCAAGTGGGAACCTTGGACCGAGTCGCAGGTCTCATCCTCCGGGCACCACGGAGGATCCGTGTGGACGGGGCCCTGGAGCTGAGGAGGGTCTTGTCTGCTCCGGCTGTTAGACCCGCCTCTAGGTACTGTGCCCCCTCAGGGGCCAGACCCACAGTCGCCATATGGCGGGGCAAGGGTGAAGAACCCAGCCCTGCGCCTGGGACAGCAGGTCTCTCCTCAGAGGAACCTGTCACGGCGGGCTGACCAGGAGCGATCATGATGTCCGAGCACCACACACGGGTTGGCCAGAACGGGGCTACGAGCAGTAGGCCGACATTGTCCTGGCGGACCCGCTCCAGAGCGACTGGGGGAAAAGCGTACAGACATAGCCTCGGCCACGAATGTACCATGGCGTCCAGACCCAACGGGGCTGAAAGATATTCAGACATATGTAAAAGAAGTGTTTCTTTTCTCATCTGCTGAGTTCAGTAACCTTGGCATAAGGCAGGCATCACTGCTGAACCATGGCAACAAACAGGTTTCACTACAAAGATAAAAAATTAAAATGACATTTTGTTTCTGTGATGCATTCATGTTTAAAGGTTCAGTGTGTAAGTTTTAGTTGCATCTTGTGGTGAGGGTGGCGGTTTGCAACCAACGGCTCAATGTGCATTCACGTGCTCCTCGGATGTTCCCATTTCCCGAGTTGTGAAGTCGTTCTTCCAACTTCTGGTGTGTTCATGCGCTCTTATGTCGGAATGTGGAATCAACACGGACGCTACTACAAAGATGTGTTAGATTAGCATTATCAGAGCAATTTAATTACTAAATCCAACAACAAAAAGGCTGTGAAAACTTTCAACACATGGTCCTCTTTTAATATGTATATATGATACAGACTACCCCTGGCAAAGTTTTTATTATTTGTGTCTTCTTATATTTGTACGCTGTTTTCTATACTTTTTTATGTCCCATTTACACTTTATTCTTCTTTTTGCAATAAAGGAAAAGGAAAATAAATCCAATTATTCCAACACCACATGAATGCACCATCAGTCACCGCTCAGCCCTTCTTTTCCAAGCATGCAGGAGAAGCTACGGTGGCCGACATGTTAGGTCGGCTCTTGGGTTAAATAATATGTGTGGTCCTCCATTTGTCCAAATTTCACTTCTCTTCTAATAAACCATACTACTACTACTACTACTACTACTGCTAAAACTACTACTACTACTACTACTAACATTACTTGTTCTTCTTCTTCTTCTGCTTGTTTTTCAGACGTATTCAATGTAGTGATGAAACACAGTCTGTAGAGCAGTTTCTCCGTTTGGGCTACTGTAAAAACATGACGACTTCCATGTAAGAGGACCCTCGGTGTAGATAGATAGAAATGGCTCATTCTAAGGTGATGAAAACATAACGGTTCATTATGTAAGGTCTTTATACACTACTGAAAACATAGTTATGGATATTATATTGTATTTCTGTCAAAAGATCCTCATAAACATTGTACACTGAACCTTTAATAAGGAAATGACACATGTAAGGTTTAAAGTGAAAAAATATGCTAAATTTTAAAAATTTTATGAATTTTTTTTTGTCAGACTTTAAACATGATATCTTGAAACTGCTGAAATTGAATTCCTGTGAAACAAAACTGGTTTAACTGAAGAAGATTTTAATCTGTTTGAGGACATAATATACCGCATTCAAGAATTATTGCTACAGTTATGAAATAAAACTAAAAAAATAATAATAATTTGGGTTATTAAAAGAGTCAAATGTACTTACAGTTAACATCCAGTCTGGGTTCACTGACAGCAAGTGTTGGAAATGAGGAATAATGAAACAAACAAAAGGGTAAATACTAAATATTAACCTCTGAAAGAAAAATAAACTTACTTATCAGTATCAAGGCGTCTCCACAGCACAGCAGGTGATTGACAATTCTGTGTAAAATCTTCCTGTTACCTGTTCTGGTACTGAGAGATGTGCATTAACTACATTAGACACAACAGAAGCAGTCGTTCTTAAATTGTTATACAGAGCAGTAACAATGGTGCTAAAGAGATTATTTGTACTTGCTGAAGTTGTTTTGTTATATAGATGATTACGTTACGATAGCAAATCCAAGTCCCTGCTGGAGTCAGTCAGAGCATTTCCATAGAGAGCCACTTTGCATCAGCAGCACCATGCTCCAGTGCTCTGGGAGAGTTTATAGTCCTGAGAGTTGAACACTGGATGACTGACAGCTGTCCTTCATGACAACAGAAGCCACAGAAATCCTCCTCATCAAAAACATGACTTTGATCTGCGTCCTCATCTGGACTCTCCTCTGCTGCTGCTTCACAGGTAAAGTCCAGAGAATCAAACTCCTCTCCTCTATGAACATCCGTCCCTCTGAAATGAAGCCCACAAAACCATGACGCTGCTTTATGTTTTTGTCTCTGTATCCTCAGAGTCCAGAGGCCAGGTCACAGTGACTCAGCCTGGAGCAGTGAGCTCTGCTCTGG
>NC_060158.1:177080-188257 GCF_021292245.1 Micropterus dolomieu | reverse complement strand
TCCCCTGCTGCAGCTCCTCACTGGAGGGGGGCAGCACCGTCAGGGTGGGACGGACATCACCTAGGAGACACCAATCAGCTTAGAGGACACCTTTACTGTGTGAGAGCTGATTTTCTCCTTTAAGGAGTTTCTGTCAGATGGTTTTTCTGCTCCACCTGTCACTCACTCACACATTGTTTCACTTCCCTTTAAGAAGCCTCTCATGCAAATCAGCACAGAGAGAATCATCATACAGAACGACCTGAAATATATCAAACTACAGTGGAAATAAATAACAAACTTTCTTATCAAGATCATCAAAAAAGACTGTACAATAATTTATTCAGTGGAAACCAAAACAGAAATGAACTGACAACAATCAGATGTTCTTCATCTGGATTTCAAAGTGTTTCTTCACTTACATTAACAGCTATAATGATGAGTTGAACCACTAGATACAGTTTAAACGTCGTTACTTTTCAAGTGCAAATTCAGTCACACAGGTATCACTGCTCAGCTGTATCACTTCACTTACTGACAGATACACTGACCACTGTGTTGAAAGTAGTGCCAGTTGTCCTTTCACTATTAATATGGAAATATTGTATTCTTTTTCCAAATTCATAACAATAAGCAACATTTTTAAAACACTCATATTTATCTTTACTTCAATTTTACATGAAGAAAGTGAATTGTATTTAATCACAACAACAGCCATTATTGTGGAGAGCATTTTAAAATTAACTAATCTAAGCATTTTTACATTAAGATTAAAGTTTTATATTTTCTCCACTTCAAATTGATTATATTTCATTTTGACAGGACTGTGTGAAGAACAGTTTAGTTAAGCTGCTCTGAGTTAGCCTCCATGGTAAAGGAAAAGAAATAAAAACATGAACAATAAAAGTTTTTATAATTAAAAGATAAGATATATTTATCTGCCTTAAACATTGAAAACTTGAATTTAAAGCAGGACTTGATAATATTGTATTTAGTATATGAGGAGAAACTTACTTCCAACATCCAGTCTGGTTCCTCCACCAAAAGTCCACCACAGTGATACAAACTCATTGAGCCGCCGTACAAAAACCTCTCACTGTAGAGAGACACGGCTCTCTGACTTTGACACAAACAAACTCACCAAAAATAGTTTCTGTTTGTAACATTTTATCAGCTGACATGTGAAAATATGACTGTTTTAATTTAAAATTAATATTAACGGCTGGGCACGTTAACGTATTATTATCGCGTTAAAGCATTCATTAATTAACGGCGACAGTTTTTTAAATTATTATTTTGAAAGTCCGTTGCTCACTGGCTCTGAATACACATAGGCCTACAATCAAACCATGGGTCACAGGAGAGGTGGGATGTTGATCAGCCTGCAAAATAACCCAAACAAGCAGCGGAGAGGCTTCTGCAGGTTCTCAGGTGAACAGACAGGGAGACAGCTCTCTGCGAGTGAACGGCCGGCGCTCTATGGATAGTAACCATGGCAACGGCTTCTGTGCGCTACACAGCCGCAGCCTTTAACTTAAATTAAAATTGTACACAGACTAACTTTACCTGATAGGCCTGCATTTAGTTTTGCGGGGATGCTCTTCCATGCGTGTGCGTGAGGCGACCACGACCACGACAGTTTCACGGGAATCCCAGTACACCTTGTGCTCGACCACTTCACCTCACTGTAACAGGGACACTTTCTACTGAACATAGACTGTTTCTATGTTCCCAATCCCAAGAAAACTGGACTCTGATGGTAACTTGTTTTAACAAGCTAGATAAAAGGTAATTCCCTGGCAGTGGTAAATAGCTGTGGTTTAATATTTGATTTGAGATGAGAAGTTGAGATTTAGAAGAAATATTTTATTGCTGCTGTGTAAAGGGAATACTGCTGGTAAAAAGCTCTTTGCAAACCACATGTTATTGCATTTTTGTGTATGTAGCAGTACATTTAAATCAAGCAATACACAACTTTAGAATTCATTATTCAATTTTCAATTTTCAAGAAAATCATTTTAAAAATTTTATTGTTGCTTCTAGTTTATTTTAAATTAAATTTACATTTTTTTCTCTATCACGTAACTGAAATAACTCAGAACATATTTTAAACAAAATATTTAACCAAAATCATATAAAAGAGGTTTTTCAAAAATATTATCAGTACTCTGATAAAATGATTGACCCATTGATAAAAATCTTCAGAGTAAGTTCCTGCTGGAGTCAGTCAGAGCATTTCCATAGAGAGCCACTTTGCATCAGCAGCACCATGCTCCAGTGCTCTGGGAGAGTTTATAGTCCTGAGAGTTGAACACTGGATGACTGACAGCTGTCCTTCATGACAACAGAAGCCACAGAAATCCTCCTCATCAAAAACATGACTTTGATCTGCGTCCTCATCTGGACTCTCCTCTGCTGCTGCTTCACAGGTAAAGTCCAGAGAATCAAACTCCTCTCCTCTATGAACATCCGTCCCTCTGAAATGAAGCCCACAAAACCATGACGCTGCTTTATGTTTTTGTCTCTGTATCCTCAGAGTCCAGAGGCCAGGTCACAGTGACTCAGCCTGGAGCAGTGAGCTCTGCTCTGGGAGCCTCCGTCTCCATCAGATGTAGGACCAGTCAGAATGTTCATGGTGGGAGCTATTTACACTGGTACCAACAGAGAGATGGAGAAACTCCTAAACTGCTTGTTAAGTATTTTTAATCAGCTACTATCAGGGATTCCAGGTCGTTTTACAGGCAGTGGATCAAACTCTGACTTCACTCTGACCATCAGTGGAGTCCAGACTGAAGATACAGCAGTTTACTACTGTCAGAGTCTCCATTACATCAACAGTAAGAGCGTCGTACAAAAACCTCCCTCAGTCAGACTGAACAGAAACTGAACTGACTGCTGCAGCTGGAAGCTACTGCAGAGACTGATACACTTCACTGAGGACACACACACACACACACACACACACTTTCATCAAATAGATTGAACATTTCAACATGTTTGAACTAACCACCTATGAACATGTATCACAAGTTCAATGATTAAAAATATCTTAGTGCAAATCAAATAAATTTCTCCATCACAGCTTCTCATCAATTGTCCACATCTCATTATAATCCCATTGTCTTTTCTGGTTTGCCAATTAATAAAAAAGAGCCAAACTGGGACACCTTTGAACTCTCACTGGATCACAGCTTTTTCAACTATTTCCAGTGAAAATAAAATATGAACACACATCAGCACCATTAACCTTCATAACCAAAGATGGCAGAGCAGGACAGAGAGGGCAGATGTGAAGCACAACATGTAGCACAGACTTACTGCTTCTGTTAAAATGGCCTCCTTTCACACCAGCTCCTACCTGCTTTAGGATAACAGATAAACACTGTCTGGTTGTACTGAAAAAACTATCAGATGTGTTCTGTACATGGCTTTTAATGCCTTTTTTTATTATCACCTTATCACCTTATAAAATACTAGTTATCTGACCCTGACGTAAACCCGGTCTCTGGTGAGATATCAACCCTCAACAGACAGCCAAAGTACCCCAAAGGAGGGGGTGAAAGGTTTGCTCCACTCCAAAGTGCTGCTTGGGCAGTTTCAGCCATAAAACCTACCACCTCCAGTGAAGCAGATATAACAGACTCTATGTATGACTATTAAAATGACAATATTAACCTTGTCCAGAAACTAACCTCAACCTGAACCAGGCTGTGAGGACCTCAGCAGCCATAAACTAAACAACCTCTAAACATTCCCAAGACCAAGAGGGCAGGGTAACCATGGTAACGAAGTTCCTCTTTCCGATTACCTCAGACATCAAAGACCCCCTTCTTCAGTCTTGATTCCCTACCCCACCAAAGAGCCATCAATTTAGACTCCTAACATACCCTCTCACTTTCACATTTAGGTGTGAGAAATTCCAGACGCCAGAGAAGGACGCTGCCCCGAATTCCTTTGTGTGGACAAATTAATATTGACTCCTCATAACTTACCTATTACCTTGTTTAATTAAATAATCTTTGTTAAGTTACTTAGCAGGTCTCTTCACTCCATTTGAGTAGTTATATTACCATGTTGTTGTTGTTCCAAAGAAGAATACATAAAGAGTTAATTGTTGTGTGTGGTGGTGTGGAGATGGTTGGGTGGACTCAAATGCAGACACGGGAACAGGCAGGTACAGTTCAAAAGATTTAATCAAACAAAAAGCCGCCTAGGACAGACCTCCGGGACAAAACCTGCTATTAACAGTTAAAACTGTAGCACGTCTACTTATGTTTTAATAAACTTATGAGAATCAATCCAAAATTATGAATTTTAATATTCAGAGAATATTAATTCATTAAGCTCTCGTTTCGCGGGGCACCACTCGAGATTCTCTGGATTTCCTAGGTATGGTTAATAATTATACAATTATTCACTAGTGATCAGTTAATAATCGATCAGTTTTCTTAAATCCACCAGTCAGTCTCATATCGGAGGGGTAAATTCTTGTGGCAGTGACTTGGAGGTAGGCAACACACACACGATTCCTGTGATTACAGTGAAATATAGTAACTAACTAAGGTGACAGACTATTGGACATCACTGATCACAGAATGCCTTGGTTTGCCTTACTGGTGTCGTTGGCCTGCCTTGGCCTGTTGCACGGGTCCCCACGCTATCTGCCCGATTCCTGGCTTTCTGCTAGAGAATTTTCCGGGGGTTCTCCATGTCTGAATGAAGAAAAACACTCCAGTGTTGACCGTCCTCGGTCTGGCAATTAGGCTATTGTTTTGGATGTTCTTTGGGTTACTGCTGGCAAGGCGGGCCCACGTGGTTGGGTTCCAGACATCAGTGGGAGCAGTGTAAGTTAGCTCGACGAATAAAGCTTAAAAGAACTCGGTCGTTCTTGAATTAAACTAGTGTAACTTAACTCTCTGATAACTTTTAACAAACAAAATAAAATAAAATAAAAACAACAAGTTAGTTGCTAGAGATGAGGGAAAGCTGAGGACGCGGCACTTCGCGTGTGTGGCTTGGAACGAACAAAGAGCCTTCGCTTCGCCGGGTCGAACTTCTTAGGGCTCTGGGCGCGTGCCGAAGTGCAGTTGAAGAAAACAGGACAAAAAAGGGCGAACAAGAGCGTGTGTCTTCTTTTTGTTTGTTGGGGCGTAGTTCCCAGAGGGGCAGTCCTTTGTTCCCCTTGAGGCCTTGTTTCCGGTTTCCTGAGAAACTGTCTTTTCTTTAAACTTTTAATATGTCTATTCAAAAATCTGTTTGCGCGTATTGTAATCAAATATCTTCCCACAATCAAACCTTAATGGTCAAACTGTTCTTAGTTCTTAGTTTTAAGCATTTGATACAAAGGAAAACAATTGTCAGTAGTTAACCTTTCCTAGGAATCACATCAGATGAGGGGAACTTAACTAGCTTTCTAGATAATATTGATTGTTACCCGTTCTTACTTAGAGAGTATAAGCAAGATACACGAATGGCATCAAATTATTAATATATAGAGTAACATTTATACATTAAACGGCATTTCAGAACGATGGCATGTAATACTTATTTTGTCCACTTGGGGGAGCTCTGGTTACGTGAAGAGTAGATATTCAACTTTGATTATTCTTTAAACAATTCTTTGCTCCGGAGCTGGGGAATTTAGTTATTTAACATTAAATTCGAGCTGGAAAATTAATCGAGTATAGGATGACATTTCTTTATCATCATTTCTAAAGTGTCAAAGGAACAAAGCATTGGTTACAACATAAAATGAAGAAATGTCAGGGATCCTTGCTGAAAATTACACTGCAAAATTAACTTATTTAGGTTCTTTTCAACAACAATATCAACAACAACATGGTAACGTACTAACCTAAGAGGCAAACGCCACTACTAACTTAGCAAGGATTATTATTTAAACAGAACAACAGTTTATAATGACACATTGTTTAAGCTCAAGAAGGCAGGAGTTGTTCGTGTCCCCCTTTTGCATCCCTGGCTTATCACATTTGCACATCGGCTAAAGAGAGAAGGGAATGGTGTTTTATGGCTCAGCCATTCTGCGGGAAAAGGGATCAGAAAGGGTGGTACTTTTGATGTCGGAGGCAACCTGTGGAGAGAGAGGGGCCGGACAGCTCCTTTGTTGTCCTGCTAAGTGTCTCCAGTGACACCTTTACGGCGAGAGGGGTTCACTAAGGCTTTTTGAATACACAGTCCTTAAGCGATGCATGTCTGATTGAGTCTCTGCAGATCCTTACCAAACCCCAGGCGATGTCTCTAGCTTTTCCATGTCAAAACTCCCTCCCCCCTTTTGGCATTATCTGACCTCACCTCCCTTTTTGAGTGAGGCTTGTTGATTCCACTACACAACCCAGCTGCTGAAACTGGACGCCTAGGACCTGAGTGCTAACTAGTCGCAGGGCCGCCCGAACACTATCCGGCTGAAAAACAATAAGCAGTAAGGCTAAAAGAAGCTAAATTCTGTGGTCGAGTTGATGTGCATTATTAGCTACCATAACTTGCATTTATTGGTTTTCTTGCCTCTTTAGACTCAAATCTTTTCCACAATAGACATCATTCTCATTGTTTGTCTGTTTAGTCCTTGTTTATTTCTTTGGTGTATATTTAACTGCATTTATTTCACCTTAGTTAATAAATTTCACCTAAATCACAGGAACTGTGTGTGTGTATTGTTTAACTCCAGGTCACTGTAATGGAGGATTTACGCCTTCGGATATGAGATTGACTGATTGATTAGATGGATTTAAGATAATTAAGCAATTACTACTAACTGATAACTAGGAAATAATTATTAAGCTATACTCCAGGTTCCTAAAGCCTTGGGCGGACAGCAAATTCCCGGTGCCCCGAAACAATGAGAGTTTTATGAATATGAATATTTCTGAATATTAATATTCATAATTTTACAGTAATGAAGGTACACTACACCACTGACACCACTGATGAGATGAATAGGTCTTTATTTTTTCTACATACACAGACTGAGTTGTCATCACTTTCATTGGGCCTGTTATTTAAACCTGGGGTTAAAATCTCACAGTCATGTTGTATCACTTTATGCTGATTATATCCTGCTCTGTATTTCTGTTGCTAAAAATAAGATTCCTGACATTGTTATATTTGTTCAGAGAAATGAAACTTACCATCATTTCTGGCTATGAATTAAGTCTAAACAACATATGAATCTTCATTAAGAGGAATCTCCTGTGATACGAGATAAATGGTGGTTTTATATTAACATGCTTTATAGTTAGTGGTACCCCAGTCATTAAAGTATGAACAAGTGACATTAAAAAAAGACAGTCTTGCTATTATTTTGTCTTTATTACTTATTCAAATGACTGGTCCTATTATTAGATGTATGGCAAAAAAAAAAAATCAGAACATGTCAATCTTAAAAATATCATCCACAAGGAAAGCACTATTTGATGAGATCTTGTATTGTTTTAAACTATTAAAATCACCAATAATACAACAGGCAAGAACACTTAATGTTAAAACGTGTAAAGGGAAAAAAACAGAACCAGAGAGAGAGAGAGAGAGGGACAGATGTGAAGTTTTCATGAATTAGGGTAAAACTTTTTTGCCTTATTGATCAACAATAAAGAGCATAACAACACGCAGTAAATATTCAATAAATTACAAATGGGAGTTAAAGATTGCCAGATATTGAGACATACGTAAAAGAAGTGTTTCTTTTCTCATCTGCTGAGCTCAGTAACCTTGGCATAAGGCAGGCATCACTGCTGAACCATGGCTTATTTGTGTCTTGACATGGTGACTTCCATGTAAGGGGGCCCGCGCTATATGTAGATAGAAATGGCTCATTCTAAGGTGATAAAAACATAACGGTTCATTATGTAAGGACCACTCAAACCACTTTTACACTACATCTGCATTTGCCAGTCAAACACATTCATTCACTGAGCCTAAGTGCTCAAACGAGAACTAACATTCACATACATTCAAACACTGGCGGAACAGCCAGGGGCAATTCAGGGTTCAGTATCTTGCCCAAGGACACTTTGACTCGCAACCAGGGGGAGCCTGACCCACCGACCTTCTGATTAACAGCCAACCCGCTCTACCTCCTGAGCCACAGCCACCCCTTGAATAAGCAAATGACAAACATATGTAAGGTTTAAAGTGAAAACATACATTTTACAATAACTTTCCCATAGATCAATTAAAACATATGAAAAATACATGGCCCAGTACTTGTGCTAATTTTTAAATTTTAAAACTTTTATGAATTTGTTTTTTTTTGTCAGACTGAAAAAGTGATATCTTGATGAACAATGTTCATCAAGATATCACTTTTTCAGTCAAAATGAACATTGTTCATCAAGATATTGTTCAAAGACGAATTTGCCCAATTCCAGCCTTGCTGAAGCACGCCCAGATCATCACCAATGAATGAGTTGGCGGTCATCCGGGTCAGTGGACAATCGTTATCGCCCTCTGCCAGTCTGTAGCTCTGTTGTCCCCAGTGTCTGTTGCTTGACCTTGTTCTTACGAACTGCTGTCTTTGAAATTTTAAGGATGGAAGCAACCTGATGCTCACTGTATCTTTTGCCAGTAAAGCCAGAAATGAACCCTTCTTTTCCTCACTCAAAACTTTTCTTTTCAACTCTTTTGGCGTGGTCAATTGTCCCTTTTTTGCTCAGATTAGCTTTGAGATACTACTAGCACTGCTTTTACCATCCAGCTGCTCCTATTGCAAGAGGATAGTGATGACCAAAGCAGAATTCAGTAGAATGAGGTGTGCTTGTGTTTGAATTTAACAGCCACTGGAATGGATGGTTGCCATACATGCCCAGTGGGGTCAGGAGTGTGTGTGGCCTATCTCTCTCTCCACCTTGTAGAGGAATAGATGATTGTTGTCACGGCCGTGGTGTGGAGGCAGGTTGGAGGACCCAAATGCAGGACACAGAGCGGAGCAGGTATAGTTCAACGAAGGGTTTTAATATAACCAAAAGCGAGCACACTTACAGGTGAGTGGCTGAATAACAGAAATCCCAAAGTACAGGGAGACAAGACAAGCAAGGCTGGTTACAGGCAGGCAGAGAGTACACACACAACAGACTGGGGGGTAACATGAACAATAACCAGGCAAAGACAAGACAGAAACACCAGGTATATATACACAGGGACTAACGAGCAGGGCGGGAGCAACACAGGTGGAGAGAGAGAGAGAGAGAGAGAGAGAGAGAGAGAAAGAGAAAGAGAGAGAGAGATCACTGGGGTAACAGACATGACAAGGGTTACCGAACACTAGACGAAAGACAAGACAGACCCCCAAAACCCAACAGACCAAAATAACACTAACTAAACACAAAAGTGCAACACAAAGGATGGCCAACCGGCAGAGCGTGACAATTGTGGTAACTGGAGGCACCTGGGCCCAGTTCCCTTGAGTGTAGGCTATGTGTAAATCTGTCTTCTCATTCTGCAGGAGGCTGCTGTTGAGGCCAGGTCAGACCTCTCTGCAGCCCGGCTCCCCGGTTTTCCCCTTCAGTTTGGTTTTCTTTGGTTTTGGACTGCTGCTTTGTGGTATTTACCTTGTTTTTGCCTAATACACAACACCTTCACACATATACATTCATGCAACCATCATCCTGCACTGACACTACTGAACCCACACACTAAAAGCTCCGTAAATGCTCCGTACTTGTATAGCGCCTTTCTAGTCTTTTCGACCACTCAAAGCGCTTTTACACTACATCTGCATTCACCAGTCACACTCATTCATACACTGGCGGAACAGCAGCAACCAGGGATTGAACCGCTGACCTTCCGATTAACGGCTCTACCTCCTGAGCCACAGCCGCCCCGATACATACCTCATGCTTTAATTATGTTAGTTCGCAATACCTCTTAATGTCTTATTTTTGTTAAATAAACATATGGTGTTAACCTTTTACCATGGTGTGTCTTCCTGTATGTATGTATGTATGTATTATTATTTTTTTTTTAAAACTGAAGTCACACAGTTTAGTTTTAATGAGCCTGTGTTTGTAGGAAAACATTATGTTATAATATGTTTTAGAATCTCACTGCTGATACTGAAACTGTGATGATCAGGCGGGATTCAAAACCAGGCCGCTGCAGTAAGGACTCAGCCTTGTTCATGGGGCACAACCTCTACCAACTGTTACTTTCAAAATAACAGAAATGACAACAACTAATTTGATGAACTGGTCTTTATTATGTAAAAATAATCAAAATTACATCACTTTATTCATGAAACACGATTAGAGAGTGACTGAAGGAAAGAAAGAGACACAGACACAGAGAGAGTTACAGAGTTCAGAGAGCAGAGTAAAACCAGTAGCAAAGTCCCAGTGAGTCAGGTCAGGACTGGGAACACTGGTCTCTCCTCAGTGTCTCTGAGACCAGAGCCTGGGAGCCCTGGGTGGCCTCACAGGTCACAGATCCCACCTTCCTCCACTGGTCTGCAGGGAGCCTCAAGGTGCTGCTCCAGCTTTAGCGGCCGTCCTTCTCCGCTGGAGGGGGGCAGCACCGTCAGGGTGGGACGGACATCACCTAGGAGACACCAATCAGCTTAGAGGACACCTTTACTGTATGAGAGCTGATTTTCTCCTTTAAGGAGTTTCTGTCAGATGGTTTTTCTGCTCCATCAGTCACTCACTCACACATTGTTTCACTTCCCTTTACTCCTATCACTCCTCCGCTGTATCACTTCACTTATTGACAGATATACTGACCACTGTGTTAACTTACGAAAATTAGTGCCAGTTATCCTTTCACTTGAAATGTGGAAATATTGTATTCTTTATCCAAAGACATAACAATATGCAAAATGCATGTTTTAATTTGACATATCAATGTTAAATTCAATTAATATTTTTATTTCTTTGGCAATTAAGGCAGAAGATATTTTTAAACCAACTATGCCTACAAACATGGAACCAAAATCATGTAAAATATATATGTTTTAAATGTCTTATCAATACTCTCACATATTGATTCATCCTTTGATAAACTGCATCATCAGACTAAACCCTGTACTTGTTGGAGTCAGTCAGAGCATTTCCATAGAGAGCAACTTTGCATCAGCAGCACCATGCTCCAGTGCTCTGGGAGAGTTTATAGTCCTGAGAGTTGAACACTGGATGACTGACAGCTGTCCTTCATGACAACAGAAGCCACAGAAATCCTCCTCATCAAAAACA
>NC_060158.1:169613-176980 GCF_021292245.1 Micropterus dolomieu | reverse complement strand
TAGAAGGTCCAAAAGGTCTTCAAAGATCTGACTTCCCTCAGAACTCCTCCTCCTTTTCTACAATGGAGCTGAGGGGGTTTTAGCAAATCTACCAAAAAGCAGGGCTTCTACAACAAACAGACGGGGACAAATGAAAGGAAGAAGCTGAATCAAAGAGAGGAGGAACATCAGATGCAGATGCTTCGTGCAGCAGGGTCACTGAACGCTTTGGTGAGGATGAAAATGATGTGAATAAAATGCTGCGGCCTTTACAGTCACCAGATCTCAACCCGGTTTCACACCTGTGGAAGATTCTGGAGCAACGTGTAAGACAATGCTCTCCAGCAGCATCTCCATAAGAGCAGATGATAGAAACTCTCATCTTCAGATCCATCATGTTATTGATCAGAGTCCATGTTAAAGACAGCTGCTGTCACTCTGTTCACAGCTCAGAAGGCGTGCTCAGTGGTGACATCAGCAGTGATGTCATCACACTCGCCACCCAATTTATCACTTCCTCCAACCCGCTGGGTCATCTCCATGGAGACGGCTGGTTTGTTTCCTGTCTTCCTGCTGCAGCAGATGGACAGCATCAGACCAGTAGAGACGCAGTATGGACAGAAGACCACTAGATGGCAGCAGAGTCTGAGCACAGACAGAGAGGAGTCTGACGGAGGAGAACAAGAATCACAGTCAGGTTTGTTGCCAAGTAGGTTTTCAACATCCAAGGAATTTGTCTTTTTGGTGCAGAACAATAAACATAGTGAGAGAATTTAAAAAACAGGAACTGTAAAAGTCAAGAATCATAATTATAAAGTAGAAATTTAAAGATTCTTTAAGCTGTGTTTACAATCAGTGCTTGAAGTGGGGCGGTACGCCCTGGTAAGCAGTACCAGCGCCTCGAAATTTTACTCTTTGGCCCCTCGGGACATTTTCTTGCGTCCCGGGACTTCTCCCAAGCTGCCGGTCCTCTCCTCTGCCCCCTCCATATCAGGTACTCTGGGCGCTACGTGATGCTCACTTGTTCCCGTTCTTGCCTGCCTGCTAAACTCTGTCGGTGGAGAGAGACGAGGGACAAGAGAAGCTCGGGTGCCTTTCAAGCTGCCGTGTGCTGAAAGTAGCTTGTCAGTGTCACTCGTTGTGAACCGACCAATCACAGCCCGGATGGGGCGGGACATTTAAAAATATTGACTACTTCTTTTGTCCACTTCAAGCACTGTTTACATTGATATATTGAGGGGGACAACTCATGTTTCTACCAGGAAGGGGGGTTTAGACCGTTTGGTGGAATCACCTCATTATAGACTTATCAAGATTTATACCTTCATTTGATGTTCATTTCACAGAGAAGTATCAACAAACAAATGTAGAACCAAATATCATTCATCATTGTATCATGTTCCTAAAGTGGCTTTCAATAAGATATTTATTGTAAGAGCTGCAAACTCAGCTTAAACATGTACATCTTTTTCATGAGAAGTATGCTATTAGTTGTATTGCAGATAACTGTAATGGTTAATTTTACATTAATATTTGTGTGCATTTTTAAAGGAATGTGTTTGTTTTTATGGGAGCACAGACTCAAATGTCTTCCAACCAACTCAACCTTAAACGCTTACTGCTATATATGCAGCTACAGACTCCATTTGAGCTTTCAACTACTGAAAAACCGTTGATCGTTTGAAGTTGTACCTGTAAAAATGTTTAGGTTAAGAGATATTTCCTTTCAAAGTGAAGTCTTTTCGATACTGTTGTGACGAAAAGAAAACTGATTCTCTCTTCTCAAGAAGCACTGCCTGATGTGAACCATGCCTCAAACAAAACAGCGCTCAGGAGACCTAAGATTGAGAATTGAGCTGGAGGGTTACAAAAATATCTCCAAAATGATGTTCATCAGTCCACCGTACGACAGCTGCCAAAATATTCTGTGGACAGATGAAACCAAAGTTGAGTTATTTTGAAGGAACACACCACCCTTTGTGTGGAGGAAAAAAGGCACAGCACACCAACATCAAACCTCATCCCAACTGTGAAGTATGGTGGAGGGGGCATCATGGTTTGGGGCTGCTTTGCTGACTCAGGGCCTGGAAGGGATGATCATCGATGGAAAAATGTATTCAAAGTTTATCAAAAAATTTTGCAGGACAATGTAAGACCATCTGTCCGCCAGTTGAAGCTCAACAGAAGATGGGTGATGCAATAGCACAATGACCCAAAGCACAGAAGTAAATCAACAACAGAATGGCTTCAGCAGAAGAAAATACGCTTTCTGGAGTGACCCATTCAGAGTCCTGACCTCAACCCGATTGAGATGCTGTGGCACGACCTCAAAAGAGCAATTCACACCAGACATCCCAAGAATATTGCTGAACTAAATAGTTTTGTAAAGAGGAATAGTCCAAGATTCCTCCTGATCGTTGTTCATTTCTCATCAGCAACTACAGGAAACATTTGGTTAAGGTTATTGCTGCCAAAGTCAATCTATTTTTAAATTCAAGGGTTCACAAACTTTCCCACCCTGCACTGTAAATATTGACACGGTGTGTTCAATAGAAACATGAAAACATTGTTGGTGAGATATTAGTTTAAGCAGAATGTGTTTGTAAATTGTTGTGACTTAGATGAAGATCAGACCACATTTTATGACCAATTTATGCAGAACTCCAGGTAATTCCAAAGGGTTCACATACTTCTTCCTGCGACTGTATTTTAGATTTTAAGCTTCATAAAAAGGTAGCCCACACTCAAGGTCTCATTCACTCCACTACAAACTGCAGACTGACTTCTCCTCGCCTTCCCAATTCTTAAACTAAAAAAATCTTCCTTCATGTTTGGAAACATGCCATATTTCCTCATGCTCAGCTACTCAAGCTCTAACTAAAAACACCAAAATTACATCATTAACAAGTGGTTGTTAGTTTGATCCCTGGTTTGGCCTAGAGTCTAGTTTGGTCACAGTTTCAAACTTTCACACACATGTGTGGTGTTTGAACAAAATGACATCCAACACAATGTTCAGTTTCTACTACGGAAGAGGATTAGGGCCATATGTAAAAAAATGAGAATTCTGAGATTAAACTCAGAAATCTAACTTTGAAATCAGAACTCAAATAAATGTTTCAAATGTGGATTTGATCCTCTTCTGTATCCTACTATCTGTATTAGTGTTAAAATTGTATTTGGCTGTCTTCCTAAATGTAATCAGTGTCTACATGGACATTAGAGTTTCTTAAGAATGGTAACATTGGACTAGACAACAGAAATGACATTTACAATCATAACAGTGTTGTGCCATCTAGTTGTGGTCATTGAGTGCCCTCTATTGGTGCACTGGTTGCATTTGTTGTCACTACACCAGATGAGATTAAGCCATCCATTCATCCATCCATCCATTTTCCTCTGCTTATCCGGGGTCGGGTTGCAGGGGTCGCAGCCCCAGCAGGGGGGCCCAAACTTCTCTTCCCGAGCCACATTAACCAGCTCTGACTGGGGGATCCCGAGGCGTTCCCAGGCCAGTGTGGAGATATAATCTCTCCACCTAGTCCTGGGTCTTCCCCGAGGCCTCCTCCCAACTGGACGTGCCTGGAACACCTCCCTAGGGAGGCATCCTTACCTGATGCCCAAACCACCTCAACTGGCTCCTTTCAACACAAAGGAGCAGCAGCTCTACTCTGAGCTCCTCGTGGATGGCCGATCTCTCACCCTATCTAAGCCACCAGCCACCCGCCTGAGGAAACCCATTTTGGCCACTTGTACCCGCGATCTTGTTCTTTTGGTCATGACCCAGCCTTCATGACCATAGGTGAGGGTAGGAGCAAAAACTGACCAGTAGATCGAGAGCTTTGCTTTCGGCTCGGCTCTCTTTTCGTCACAGCGGTGCGGTAAAGTGAGTGCAATATAAATAATAAACTTCCATCAGCTCACCTGCAGAAACAAGCAGTCCACACAGCAACACAGCCGCACCTGCAACAGGTGGACAGAGGTCACTAAAGGTCAGAGGTCAACAGACAGACAGACAAACGTTCATCAGCTCACCTGCAGCAGTCAGCACAGCCAGACCTACAACAAGAGAACAAGGTTTACTAAAGAGGTCAGAGGTCAGCAGGTTAACTTTGTATTCAAGTATTTAGTGGACAATTAGAGATGCACCAATCAGACACAAACCTTTTCTGTCATCTCCAAGTCCCAGGACGACAGCCACCAACAGGAAGTTAAAGATCACCCCACCGGTCAACATGTTTCGATGTTGAATGACTGTAACAGAAAACAGAAACACCTTAATTTGACCTTGAACGACCTCCGAGTCCACCGAGCTGTTTGACAGCAAAAACCATCAGTGTGACTGATTCCAGACCAGATTCAGGAGTTTTTAAACGAGGAAGAAGCGACATCACTTCATCCAGATGTTGGTACAGGTCATGTGATCGAACTTCTGCGGTCTGTTGTTAACCTGTGGACATGTGACCTCTAACATACGTGTTCTGTCCTCGTCTACAGAACCCACCTCGCTGTTGGAGTTCCACTTCTCTCCTGCTGGTGAACTGCAGGTGAACTTGGGTCTGGTTCAGTCGTCCACCCCCACGGACGCTGCAGGTGTAGGTGCCTGTGTCTGACAGTTGGAGGTTTTTCAGAGTGAGGCTGACGTGTCCGGTTCTCAGAGCGTCAGGCTGCATCTCTGTGCGTTTTATGTAGAACTGGTGTTGGTGTCCAAACTCATCTCTTTCAACTAATTGATTCTTCTTGAGATGCACATGAACAATCTTTGGATCGAGATCATCTCGGCTCCAAACCACTGAGGAAGCAGCAGCAGCAGGTGCTTCGCAGGGCAGCACCACAGACTCCACCCCCTCAAACATCTCCACTCCCAAAGCATGCTGGGTAACTGTAAGGACAGAGACATAAGCTGTTACATGCCAAGTTCATTATCTCATGGCTTCTCCCTTTCAGCTCCTTGTTCTTCTTCTTTGGCAGAAATTAATCTCCTCCATCATTAGATAGGAGACAGACAATAGGTAGGTTTTGTAGGTTTTGAAGATGGCGGCGCACACAGACACAGCGGCTGAGAGCTCTCATGAACAAATCTGTATCATGTTTTTGTTGTAAAGAACAGAACCTGCACCCTGACGGGGTGTTCATTATAGCTGCTGATTTTTATCACGTTAATCTGAAGACTGTGCTGCCAAGGTTTGAGCAACATGCTATATATATACACATACTAACATCCCTAAAGCATAAGAGCCCTTCCCCTGCCACATCTTAGACAGTCGGATCACTTTTCACTGTTTTTAACTCCTGCTTATCGCCCAATCATTAAGAGACAACAGCCTGTCACCAAAATGGTTAAAACCTGGCCAGCAGGAGAATCACAGCAATTACAAGACTGCTCTCAATGCACGGACTGGAGTCTGTTTCAGGCCCAGGACCTAGAGGAATATTTATCAACACTACTCTTTTACATCAGTTGCTGTGTTGAGATCTTCACCATCGACAAATGCATTTGTGTGTTTCCAAACAGAAAGCCACGGATGACTCGTGAGGTCCAGCATCTTCTCAGAGAGCGTAAGGCAGCCTACGGATCAGGGGACAGTGAACAGGACAGTGTGACACGACACAACCTAAAGACGACCATTAAAACAGCAAAGACAGACAGGATGCAAGGAGACGGTGGGGAGACTGTGATTCTTACTGCTGAATAATTAATAGCTGCAAGCATGTAGACCTGGGGCTGACTGTGACAGTATCAGGCATGTTTGTCTTATAATAATAATAATAATAACAACAACAACAACAACAACAACAACAACAACAACGATGATGATGATGATGATAATAATAATGATAATAATAATAATAAATAATAATGATAATGATAATGATAATAATAATAATAATAAATAATGATAATAATAATGATAATAATAATGATAATAAATAATGATAATAATAATGATAATGATAATAACAATGATTATAATAATAATAAGAATAATAATAATGATAATAATAATGATAATAATAATAATAATAAATAATGATAATGATAATGATAATAACAATGATTATAATAATAATAAGAATAATAATAATGATAATAATAATGATAATGATAATAACAATAATAATAATAATAATAAATAATGATAATGATAATGATAATAACAATGATTATAATAATAAAAAGAATAATAATGATAATAATAATGAATTATAATAATAATAAGAATAATAATAATGATAATGATAATGATAATGATAATAATAACGATAATGATAATGATAATAATAATGATAATAATATGATAATGATAATAATAATGATAATGATAATGATAATAATAATAATAAATAATAATGATAATGATAATAACAATGATAATAATAATAATAAATAATGATCATAATGATAAGGATAATGATAATGATAATAATAACAGGAGATCGCGGAGCGACCGGCCCGCTGAGGACGGTCAGCGGTCGTTCCCTCTGGCTGGATGTGTGAAGCTCTGCATGATCCATGTGTGGAGGAGGCTTGTTATCAATTACCGATTGAGCCACCGTGGTATGAATGACAACAGCTGTGTTCACTGTTGCTATGCCTGCTCCGTGCTTTCAAATATCCACTGTGTTTTCTAAGTTTACATAACGACGCTCTCATGATCCTGTCCTGGGCTTGTCTGGATTATATTATTTTCGCCATGTCTTCTCTGTGTTTTGATTTTGGTACCTCTGTGTCTGGGTTTTGGGTTTCAGTCCTGTCTGTGTGTTTTGTTGGGGAGTCTGGGTTTTTGTTCCATGTCCTTGATCCTAGTCCTGTGTCTTAGTTCATGTCATAGTATTTGCTGCCAATTCTTTCTCTGCATCAATTGGGTTTAATCAGCTCTGTACTCTGTGTTCTAGCTCTGTGTTCTCGTTTAGGTTTTATCTGTTATGATCCCTGTGTTATAGTTTGTCTGTTTACATGGGTTTCTGTTGTCTGAAGTTAGATTCTTGTCTGCTATTTTGTTGTTACATGTGTTCTGTCTGTGTTGGTTATTAAGTTTACCCCATGTCTGCCTGTCAAGTGTTCCGTCTGTTCCCCCAGTTATCACTCTGCCTGCCTGCCTCTGTTTTCCCTGCTGTCTCTCTGTCTGCTGGAGTTTGCCTATTCCAGTCAATAGATCGGCGCATCTCTAGCTGTAGTGGGTGACTTACTATCCAACAAGCTATTAGAAAAGCTACCAAACAAGCTAGGTAATGTTACAATAGTGGACTCATGGAGAACACATCGGTTATCATGTTTTGTCATGATTAATTTATTAATGACTCAGCATCATCTGTATTAAAGAGAAAAACATCAGTTCATCTGATGTTCTAAGTGAATAAAATAGCCCTGCAGCCTTACTGGACTT
>NC_060158.1:168253-169593 GCF_021292245.1 Micropterus dolomieu | reverse complement strand
TTTCTGTTGTCTGAAGTTAGATTCTTGTCTGCTATTTTGTTGTTACATGTGTTCTGTCTGTGTTGGTTATTAAGTTTACCCCATGTCTGCCTGTCAAGGGTTCCGTCTGTTCCCCCAGTTATCACTCTGCCTGCCTGCCTCTGTTTTCCCTGCTGTCTCTCTGTCTGCTGGAGTTTGCCTATTCCGGTCAATAGATCGGCGCATCTCTAGCTGTAGTGGGTGACTTACTATCCAACAAGCTATTAGAAAAGCTACCAAACAAGCTAGGTAATGTTACAATAGTGGACTCATGGAGAACACATCGGTTATCATGTTTTGTCATGATTAATTTATTAATGACTCAGCATCATCTGTATTAAAGAGAAAAACATCAGTTCATCTGATGTTCTAAGTGAATAAAATAGCCCTGCAGCCTTACTGGACTTCCACAACTACTGAAGGGTGCAAACTTTCTCTCCCTCCAGAGAGTTGTGTGTGTTTCTGTGACGTCAAGGGGGAAAGCAGACAGTGGACCAAACCACTGTGAGGCAAGGGAAGGGGGACTCAAAATGTTTCTAATCCTAAAACACACTTTTAATGCCCCATTTGCGTTTAGATTGTTTTACTACTTCCTAGGGCTGACCCCGAATAGTCGAAGATTCGGTGCTACGATGGGCGGAGCCTTATTCAACAATCTTTGCAACTGTGAGATTGTCAATCTCACATTTGAAGCTTCGCAGCAACACAAGGATCATGCCATTTTAGTTATATGGGGTGCTCAGCATCTGATTTTACATAGAACTACCAGTTTTCTCCCAGTTAAGTTAATCTACAGCCTATCACACTATAAATTTCAACATACAATGCTGTAAATAAACACGTAAAATGTAAACGTAAAACACCTAAATCTTTAAATAAATGTTTTTAAAGTGAGTGAATAAATCCAAAATTGTAACCCTAACCCTTATTCTGTTCAGTCGACTATAAGCAGGTCTTAAATCCTTAGTCGGGGTCAGCCCTAGTGCTATTATTAGCGTTCTTTAAGCCATTTATGATCTTATACCTGTTACTTCCTATATGACTTTTTATCCATTATTGCTATTAAAACATTTTCGATATTAGTAAATTCTGGGACTTTTATATGTTCTCCAAGGTACTTTGTGACTTTTGATCTAATCTGTAAGTATGGCCAAAAGTCTTTAATCATTAGATTTGTGTTTCAGTTGTTCAAAGGTCATCACACCCTCTGTAAAAAGATTCTTCAAGATAACAATGCAATTTTCCCCCCAATACTTATTTTCTAATAGTTTGTCTTCCACAATAAAAAGACTGTTGTTGTATTATAGGGTGTTGCATAGTTT
>NC_060158.1:166130-168233 GCF_021292245.1 Micropterus dolomieu | reverse complement strand
TTTCTGTTGTCTGAAGTTAGATTCTTGTCTGCTATTTTGTTGTTACATGTGTTCTGTCTGTGTTGGTTATTAAGTTTACCCCATGTCTGCCTGTCAAGTGTTCCGTCTGTTCCCCCAGTTATCACTCTGCCTGCCTGCCTCTGTTTTCCCTGCTGTCTCTCTGTCTGCTGGAGTTTGCCTATTCCAGTCAATAGATCGGCGCATCTCTAGCTGTAGTGGGTGACTTACTATCCAACAAGCTATTAGAAAAGCTACCAAACAAGCTAGGTAATGTTACAATAGTGGACTCATGGAGAACACATCGGTTATCATGTTTTGTCATGATTAATTTATTAATGACTCAGCATCATCTGTATTAAAGAGAAAAACATCAGTTCATCTGATGTTCTAAGTGAATAAAATAGCCCTGCAGCCTTACTGGACTTTATGATCTTATACCTGTTACTTCCTATATGACTTTTTATCCATTATTGCTATTAAAACATTTTCGATATTAGTAAATTCTGGGACTTTTATATGTTCTCCAAGGTACTTTGTGACTTTTGATGTAAATGTAAATGCTCCGTACTTGTATGGCGCCTTTCTAGTCTTTTCGACCACTCAAAGCGCTTTTACACTACATCTGCATTCACCAGTCACACACATTCATACACTGAGCCTAAGTGCTCAAACAGAAACTAACATTCACACTCATTCATACACTGGCGGAATAGCCGCC
The DNA here is from genome assembly GCF_021292245.1 of Micropterus dolomieu. Taxonomy (NCBI): domain Eukaryota; kingdom Metazoa; phylum Chordata; class Actinopteri; order Centrarchiformes; family Centrarchidae; genus Micropterus; species Micropterus dolomieu. Next base: position 167,515 of record NC_060158.1, on the reverse strand, counting down.
AGGGGGAAATCGGGGTTCAGTATCTTGCCCAAGGACACTTCGACACGCAACCAGGGAGCCAGGGATCGAACCGCCGACCTTCCGATTAACAGCCAACCCGCTCTACCTCCTGAGCCACAGCCGCCCCCTAATCTGTAAGTATGGCCAAAAGTCTTTAATCATTAGATTTGTTTTTCAGTTGTTCAAAGGTCATCACACCCTCTGTAAAAAGATTCTTCAAGATAACAATGCAATTTTCCCCCCAATACTTATTTTCTAATAGTTTGTCTTCCACAATAAAAAGACTGTTGTTGTATTATAGGGTGTTGCATAGTTTGAGTATTTGGGGTTAAACCTAATTGACACACATTTTAGGTTTATTGACACCTTTATTATTTATTTATACCTTTATTGACACTTTTTTTTTTTATTGACCTATTCTTGTTTCTATGTCCATATTATAATTATATGCCCATAAAGGGTATCTTGAATTAACTGCAATATAATATTTCTCTAAATTTGGGAGACCTAGGCCACCTTTTTCCCGATCCTGACATAGTTTGTTCATACTAATTCTTGCTCTCTTACCATTCCAAATAAAAGCAGAAAATACTGAATAAATTATTAAAAAAATTTTTTTTTTCAAAAGCAAGAGGGAGCACACTAATAACATAAATTAAGTGTGGCAGTACATTCATTTTTAAAGTGTTTATAGTCCCCACAGCGAAAGTGGCAGGTTTTTCCATCTTTCCAAGTCTTCACTGATGCCTCTCGGGATATTAAGCACATTTGTTGAAACCATATTGTCAAAATCTGAATTTAAAGTGATACCTAAATACTAAATACTTAAGGATTCTTTATGGCAGTGTTCATTGAATGACATTGCTTCTGACTTTTCGCAATTAATTTTATAACCTGATATTGCTGGTAAGCGTGTCGACTCATTTCTGTTTCCGGTGATTGTGTGTTGGTACCGTGTTGTGCTGCTCTCACTAAATACAAGTTACATTTGTTAGATTACAGCGGCCAACTATCCGCTAAACACTTATTCTTACAATAATTCTGCCTAAGCACTCACAGCGGTAGCGGTAATGGTACGTGTAACAAGTGTAGTTTATTTATAGACATGGAGGCTCAGTGATTTAGAAGTCCGGCTCCGCACCTTGGTAGATCAGTCTTTAGCTACTGTACGGTGTGTACATATGCAAAAACAATGTCGGACACCGTTGTTTTCTCTGGACCCCTGCCAAATCTGACCAGTGATGACATGTATAGCCGCATGTCGTCATTCCGCCGCTGGTTGTCGAGGTGGTGTCCAGCAAACGATGTGGGCTTTGTTGATCATTGGCAGACTTTCTGGGGAAGACCTGGTCTGATCCGGAGAGACGGCATCCATCCCACTTGGG
>NC_060158.1:165063-166110 GCF_021292245.1 Micropterus dolomieu | reverse complement strand
TTTTTTTTTTCAAAAGCAAGAGGGAGCACACTAATAACATAAATTAAGTGTGGCAGTACATTCATTTTTAAAGTGTTTATAGTCCCCACAGCGAAAGTGGCAGGTTTTTCCATCTTTCCAAGTCTTCACTGATGCCTCTCGGGATATTAAGCACATTTGTTGAAACCATATTGTCAAAATCTGAATTTAAAGTGATACCTAAATACTAAATACTTAAGGATTCTTTATGGCAGTGTTCATTGAATGACATTGCTTCTGACTTTTCGCAATTAATTTTATAACCTGATATTGCTGGTAAGCGTGTCGACTCATTTCTGTTTCCGGTGATTGTGTGTTGGTACCGTGTTGTGCTGCTCTCACTAAATACAAGTTACATTTGTTAGATTACAGCGGCCAACTATCCGCTAAACACTTATTCTTACAATAATTCTGCCTAAGCACTCACAGCGGTAGCGGTAATGGTACGTGTAACAAGTGTAGTTTATTTATAGACATGGAGGCTCAGTGATTTAGAAGTCCGGCTCCGCACCTTGGTAGATCAGTCTTTAGCTACTGTAGCTAGCCAGTCCCCGGTAGTCTGTGTGGAACGGCCTGAGGTAGCCTCTGGTAGCCGTCCCCCGGCATCTCCTGAGCAGCCAGGAAGGGGGGGCTGGGTGACTGTCCGAAGGTAAGCATTCAAAGTCCACGGGGCATCATCAACCTGTTCACGTTTCTAACAGATTTTCCCCACTCAGCGACACACCCGCTGAGAAACCAACTCTGATCATTGGCAGCTCCATTTTGAGAAACGTGAAGTTAGCGAAGCCAGCGGCCATAGTTAAGTGCATCCCTGGGGCCAGAGCGGGCGACATTGAGTCTTATTTGAAACTGCTGGCTAAGGATAAACGTAAATACAGTAAGATTGTTATTCACGTCGGCGGTAATGACTCCCGGTTACGCCAATCGGAGGTCACTAAGATTAATGTTGAGTCGGTGTGTACATATGCAAAAACAATGTCGGACACCGTAGTTTTCTCTGGACCCCTGCCAAATCTGACCAGTGATGAC
>NC_060158.1:159809-164963 GCF_021292245.1 Micropterus dolomieu | reverse complement strand
CCTGTGTTAAATGCTTTTATACTTGTGGCGACTGGGAACTCTGGAGTAGCCTACAGTTCATAGCCTGTGTTGTGCTTTATTGTTTGGATTCACTGTCCGATAAAATTCCACTGAAGAAGATAACGTTAATGCTTTCACTTCCCCACAATGTGAAAATGGTTGTATTAGGCCTACAGTTACTTATAAAATTAATCATTGAATTATTAGAGCTGTAATGTAATGTACAGGAAGGACATGAAGGTCATTGTCAGCACAGGTTTGTCATTTTTGCATAAAAAATCTCAGTGTATTTTCTTTTTTTGACAGGTTAAGGAATGAAATCCTATTAAATGTGGAGTAATGGTTTCCTATAAGGAGGTCAGAAAATGTGTGATGCATTTTTGAAAATTCTTCTCTGTGCCTGTTTGCTGATTCCAATAATATCAAACATGAAGTTATAAGTGACACATTCAAGTGATTTTGTGTATGCTGATATAATAGTCTTTATATTAGTACTTTTTTATGTTTTATTTTATTTCCCTCTCTTTGTTTGGCAGGACGACTCTGCACAGTCACTGTCAATATGTGTGCGTGTGAACCATAAGCCTGCGCTCTGCTCAGGTACGGGCTCTGGCCAGCAACAGCCGACAAGCCCCAACCAGTCTTTTCCGTCCCTCTGCTAGAGCTTTTTGTTTGTCTGTCACTGGAGTGTCAAGTTTCTGTTGAGGGTTTTTGTATAGGTAAGTCTGAAGTCCTGTCTGTGAAGTGAACATTTCAGTTACTTTCATGGAAGACTGACAAGTCGAAATGGATGTGAAAATTACACCCTTCCATAATTGTGCTCATTATTAATTATCACAACAAAATGTAAACAATGAAGATGAACATATTGAATTATACAGTTGCATGCAAAAAACTTCTGTTTAAACCACCTTCACCTTGGCCTTATGTAGGACATCTAAGTATATGAAAGAGTAATGTTTTCTCTTGCTGCTGCTTATACCGTAAGTTAATACACTCTACAGAGCCCTGGTGGGAGAGTCAATATCCCAGTTTAGGCATCACCACTTCCGACAAAGAAGTTTGATAGATGTTTGCCCACAGTTTGATGGGACCACATGCCCAGCATGTCCAAAGGTTGGTTCTAGTTTCAGGACAGTTCCTGTTTGATAATTGCAGTTTCCATGAACTGATGGTATTGAATTGATATATGCAAAATCAGTGAATTATTGTATAAAGTATTCTAATAAAATAGTAAGTGTATCAACCTAGTGCTCTGCATTTCTGAAGGCTGTTTGAGGATGAATGTGGGACCTTGTGTATCTTGCAGCATTTGTTTTAAGAATTTCAATCAGTTGTTAATTCCATGGGTGTTTCTGACCTAGACTCTTTTTTTGTAGTACCAGATACAAAACCAGGATTGCTGTGTTTATTTCCCAGGCGGATGGAGATATGATAGTGACACTGGATGCCAACTTTGGCCTTGTGAGGAAGCAAAGCTCTGGGACAAGTGTGGTTGAGCCGTTGCATGGAACCCGCAAGTTTGTTGATGAAAAGAATGTAGAGGAATACCTGCTATCACATCGTGACAGCTCAAAGCCTCGTGAGGTTAGTCACAGTTGCAGTTGAGTCTATAAAATGTTGGATTTAACTCCTAGAAAAAGACCATTACTCTTCCCATAAATGTAATTTCCTTAAAAATTTAGTACTGTAGTAACTTCAAGGCTGGCAATGTGCTGAGGTCACAAAAACAAGCGAAGAAACTCGATGTTACAGGAGTGTTTGGAGCCTCTTGTCGTCATGAAATGCCCCTAATGTTTGTCAACATGAGCCAAGGAGAACGGTAAGGCTACGCCACTGCAGTCACATATATGACTATTGACTCAGTCTTTTCCAGAGTCACAAAGGAGATGACTCCCTCGCACCGCTTGGACCTGTTGACTGATGCCCTTCTGCATTATGGACGGAGGAAATCAACTGACCTAGGTTTGTCTACTGCTGTATAACAATATTCTGTCCTGGTGTTTGTGGTGGGAATTGCGTGTTTAAATGAACAGCTCAGGCAAACACAGAGAACCGAGATATTTTGACTGTTGCGTTTACACGGATTCAGTGTCACATCACAGATGAGTCTCCCTGAGTCCAGGGTTACATGCAATATGTTTGGAATTCCCATTACATGGTTTAAGCTGATGACACACAAATTGGTCAGCAGAAGTAAACAAAACTGTCTTTACAGAGGTGCAGCTCCTGCAACAATTAGATGAAGCAGAGAAAATATCAACTCTCGCTCAAGAAGACATCTCATCTGTCATCAGAGAAGCACCAGGTAAGTCATGCACATGCAGGTAACAATAGTTGTGAACAGGAAAATTTTAAATTGCATTTACAAGCGCCCTTTGCACAAAGTATGTAGCATTGACAGTTGTTTGTTTTTCTGTTATTTTTATTGTCTAGTGTTAGTCTCAGAGCGAGACATGGAGAGATGGAAGAAAAGGGAGCAGGAGCTAGCCCAAGAAAATCCAAAGTCAATAAGTAAGTAAATTGAAGTGAATGCGTGAATGTCTTGGAATATTGTAAAAAGGTAACACATATTATTAACAAAGGATATTGCAAATACATTATACATACTTTTCCATGTACAGTAGAGTATCCTGTAAGTTGTGTCGGTGAAGAAGTAACATGAAATGAAGCACTTTATTAGAGCTGTAGTAATGTCATTATCTGTTCTCCAGACACTATCTGTAGATGGAAAAGGGACGACATCACTAAGCTGATTCAGTTCTACATGTTCAAGTAAGCGTTCAGTTTGTTTATGGAAGACTACATGGGAATTACACCCATCTTTGAGCGCCTTACTGATGTGCTTAAACATGGAAGCCTAGGTGTGATTACATAGCTATGAGCGAGACAGTAACACCGTCTTGTTTCCTAGGAAACTGTCACAATGCAGTAATTAAATATGGTGTGATTAATAATCAATTACCACCAAGCTCCCCCTGTAACGTACAATGTTTGTTCAAGTGTACCACGGGAATGTTTTCTGGTTGGTAACTACTGATGTGTTGTGCTATACTTTTTATAATATATAGATGTGGGACTCGTGAGTCACACATGGAGGATGAAACAGAGTAAGTAAGCAGTATCAGTCTGTTTCTGTTCTCTGATTAAGTGCCTAATTAACAGTAATTTTTACTCTCTGACCATTGTAGAATTGAGAACTCTCTGCTAAACATGGAGAAAAAACACAGCATTCGGAGAAGATGGCAAGAATCTGATTTAATCTTCCAGTCTACCCTTAAAGAAGTTGACCGTGATCTCAGAGGCCAACTGATCTGGAAGGCTAGAACTGAATGAAAGGAGAGAGCTGTCCTCCTCCATCTGAAGAGAAAATTTCCAGGTAAATTGCTGTGGATAAGTAGATAAATTTAAAAAATAAGATCCAGCTCTGTAAAGGACCATAATAACGAAGGCATTTGTTTGCATGTCTCTTTTATAACTTTACTTTAGATGGGCAGGGCGTTGCCGTTAGACTGTCCAAGCAGGTTGCCAACTCCAACAAGAGACTGAGACAGGCAATAAAAGAGTACAACAGCATTCAGTGGCCACCACAGATGAGCATCTTCCCTGCAACAATTGATTTTCAAGAATCATGTGATCCCTCTTGGCCACTCTACTTCTGTTTTGATGACACTGTAAGTATAGTTACCAGAACCTAGTGACCACATCACTCTAGTAACCACCTGACAACCGCTTACTAACCACAACTACGTTGCACATTGTTTTCTTTCTTCTTCTTCCAGGTTGAAGAAGATGATGTTCCAAGGAGTCTGAAAAGGCGAGGGATTGATGCCTTACATATGAAGACTCGGGCCGCTGAGGAAAAGCACACGCTTTACCAGGAAATGAGAACTGTAGCTGACCACCTCCAACAGCAGCACGCCTTCCTGTGTTCTGCCATCAATGACACAGAGCAGCCAAGTGCAAAAGCTGTCCTCATCCAACGTCTCAAACAGCTGGAAAGTATACTACATCACGCCACTGATGTTCGACCAACATGTACCAGACATTGTTCCTGGAATGCATGGTTATGTCACCCCAGACAACCCCTGCCTGTCTTGGGCCCTCCCCATGTCAAGCATACAGACACTGGTATACAGTGATGATGATGATCATGATGACGATGATAGCAACTAGGTCTGTAAGCACTCTAGACGAGGGGTGGTTTTCTGCTTCTGGAACGAATACTTTGAGCAAATTTGTACGTTTTGTTATACATAATTAAAAATGCCTCCTTAATTCAAGACTAACTAACATGCATCAGACTCAGACAGTTAGGTTCTGTGTGTGTCTTTATTGTAACTGGTCACAATCAAATTAAGGCTGTGTTGCTGATCACTTTATTAGTGGAACTGCAACAGAGTCCATGTTTGTTTTTCATGAGCTGTGAACTGTCCTGCCAATTTAAACAAAAAATGGCTTAAACTTGCTGTTTTGGACAATAAACACTGTTTTTGTAGAAGCTGCTGTCTTATAACTTTCTACAGCCTAGTAATACTCAAGGTATAGTCAGCTTTGGTGTTATGTTCATGTTAAGGCTTTCACTTTTAATCGTTTCTCCATCGATTCTGAGAAATAAAGGTTTTTTTGGTAGTGGAAGGTTACGGAAGTGCTTTATTTTGTGGGTGGGGTTTGCCTTTTGGACTCCTGTTTATGTTAAAATCTGTGAAATAAACCAAGAAATTTATTTGTTCTTAACATGGATTCTCTAGATTCAGTGTAAGTAGTAGTTCGGCTGTACTAGATATTTTATATATTCAGTAGGTATATGTTTTTATGACCCTATATTACAACCCTAACTTTGGACACAGGAAAAACTACAACTGTGGTGCTGATTTGACTCAAACTGCATTGCATGGCTGTAGGGAATTGTATTTTCTAAAACATATTAGCGTGAATTTGGAATTTTAACCACATTTGATTGGGCCCCCAGTTGTTGACTATACTCACATGACAGCTAAGGCCAAGAGCTCTCTTTAACAGTCGGTCCCATGTCTGTAGTCTCTTTTGTTGATGAATTATAAGCATTCAAACATGTACCAAGGTGAGGGTTCAAAGGTCAGTATTTCAAAGCAGGATCCATTCAGAATCTTCATACTGATATATGGTAATCTA
>NC_060158.1:157626-159709 GCF_021292245.1 Micropterus dolomieu | reverse complement strand
GCGTGCAGGAAAGATTGCAGCTGACCCCTCCCACCCCGGACACAAACTGTTTCAGACTCTCCCCTCTGGCAGGAGGCTGCGGTCCATCAGGACCAAAAGCTGCTTCTTCCCATCTGCAGCTAGCCTCATTAACAAGGCCCGGATCCCCCCACTGACACTCCCCCCTTGCAAATGATACAAATGTCTCTGCACATGTAAATACTGTTTCATCTCGTGTCGTGCACAGACCTGGCACGTTGCACATATTTGTTGTTGATTGTTGATCTTTGTTGTTGTATATTTTTATGTTGTCAGTTTATATATTTATATGTGCACAATATTCTACTCCATTATGTTACGTCTGCATGGCACAGACCCAGAATAATGCACATGTTTATATCCGCTACGTTGTTCTTCCATTCCATATGTTATATTTCGACATTTTTGTAGAAATTGTACTTTATTTATGTCAACTGTATGTTTGTCTATGTGTAGCACCTTATCATCACAGCAATGGGTAAAACACTACTTGGCAATAAAGCTCCTTCTGATTCTTTTTTTTTTTTTTTGTGGCTTGACACAAGGAATGCGACAGCTGAAACCCACATCCTGCACACATCCGTGCGCGGATTTTTCTGAGATACTGATTGTGGGGTTTTCATTAGTTGTCAGTTAATATTAAAAGGAATGAACACTTGAAATATATCAGTCTGTGTGAAATGAATGTATACATTATACAAGTTTCACTTTTTGAATGGAATTACTGAAATAAATCAACTTTTGATGATGATATTCTACTTATATGACCAGCACCTGTGTACACCTTGCACAAGGATGGCAAGACACAAAAGGTCACTGCCAAAGAGGCTGGCCGCCCACAGAGCCCTGCGTCCAAGCACACCAACAGAGAGGCGAAGGGAAGGAAAAGATGCAGCACAAAAAAGTGCACCAATAGGGACAACCGCACCGTGGAGTGGACCGTAAAACAAAACCCACTCAAAAATGCGGGGGAGACCCACAAAGAGCAGACTGCAGCCAGAGCCAGCGCCCCAAGAACCACCATGCAAGACATGGGTCCCACCCGCCGCACCCCTTTTTTTTTTTTTTTTTTTTTTTAAACCTGTCCTGCCCAGCAGTCTGGTATGGAGTGTGATGACCTGGATACCATATTGTGCCAGACAGATTTTACTTTAAGAAGAGAGTATTAATATACTCCTTTGTCTGTTTTATTATTTATTTAATTACGTATTGATTTGTGGGCGGCACGGTGGTGCGGTGGTTATTACTGTTGCCTCACAGCATGGACCCACCCATGTCTGCGTGGGTCAAAAGACATGCAGGCTAGATTAATTGGTGACCTGTTCCTTAGGTGTGAGCGTGAGTGGTTGTTCGTCTATGTGTGGACTGGCGACCTGTCCAGGGTGTACCCCGCCTTGCACCCGCTGTCAGCTGGGATTGGCTCCAGCCCCCCCGCAACCTTGTACGCAGGATAAGCGGTTGACAATGGATGGATGGTATTGATTTGTCACCGGGCCGGACAGGGGGCACAAACAGACAGCACAGAGAAGGGGGATGGAAGGTGGACAACATTGGAAAAGCAGTGGGAAACAACAATTGCAGAAAGCAACGAAACCTGCAATAGAACAGAGAAGGGGACTTGGGGAGGAGAAAAACAAACAATAAAAATAATAGTAAAAGCCGAACAGCAGCAACATTTTTTACATTTATCTCAATAAATACACAATCCAAGTGACCATCTTCAATACTGAGGTCATCACAAATACTTCTAAGCTCATTTCCTGGTGGAGTCAGTCACAGCATTTCCATAGAGAGCCACTTTGCATCAGCAGCACCATGCTCCAGTGCTCTGGGAGAGTTTATAGTCCTGAGAGTTGAACACTGGATGACTGACAGCTGTCCTTCATGACAACAGAAGCCACAGAAATCCTCCTCATCAAAAACATGACTTTGATCTGCGTCCTCATCTGGACTCTCCTCTGCTGCTGCTTCACAGGTAAAGTCCAGAGAATCAAACTCCTCTCCTCTATGAACATCCGTCCCTCTGAAATGAAGCCCACAAAACCATGACGCTGCTTTATGTTTT
>NC_060158.1:154156-157526 GCF_021292245.1 Micropterus dolomieu | reverse complement strand
GAACTACACACAGGCATTGACATCACATAGCAGTGTTAGAGGCAAGAGAAGCACCCAAAGAGGCTGGGATGCTTGGATAATTTTAATAACTCCTCTTGTACGTTTGTGCCCAACAATACAGCTCCAGATGGTTCGGTGACCCCAGTGCTGGAAGGAATGCGTTCGCTACGAGAAGAACTTGCAGAGAACTCTGAAGTGGACACTAATATGTTTGACTGGTCTGATTCTGTATTTGCTAAATAAAAAGCCTTAGTGATGCCCATACTAGCAGGCCTAATGATTGCTGTAGCGCTGTTACCTCTCTGTGGATGTTGCATTATTCCATGTGCCAGAGGTTTGACTGTAAGAGCTATTGATAAATGTGTGTCTATTCAAATGATCACACTCCATGAACAAGTGAACATGCCATTGTTGCAGCAGCAGAACTGTGATGAAAGGAAGGACCCAGATTCGTTGTCTTTGTTAAACTGGTGTAGATTACATCATGATGCCTTTCTATGACCTGATGATCTTTTTGTAATGCTGTATATTCTTGAGTGATCAAAGAATGCTCACAAGGGAGGAGTATGTGATGGAAATTTGATATTTGTGTTTACTGTTTCACCCTGCATGCTTCATCAGAATAGACCAATGTGTCACTGTGTGGTATATGCAACACTGACATAAAATCTATGGTTTGAATATCTGAGATAAGAACCATCTCATGTTGAAAGTACTTCACATTTCGTTTTTAATCCTTGAAACGTATTGAGTAATGTAGATTTGTACAAACTACATTTTAAATGAATTCATGAAAACACCCGCTTTCATTCTTTCATTCACACCTTGTTTATACCTGCATTTAGAAAGTTCTCTTAATGCAGCTATAAAGAGAAACTTTACAGTGTCTCTGCTGAACAGAGACTCTGTAAGGTGAGACTCAAGGAGAAGAAGAAATGACCTCAGATATAATCCTGCACTGATAAAATGAAGGAAAATGCATCTTTGTTGGTAAAAGATAAAACTATCATGAAATATTATTTAATTTGAAATAACTTTTTTTATTTTCTTACAGTGTTAACAGCATGAGCATTATTGCATCAATGAAGCTTCACTACTTAAAGTTGAATATTGTTAATATGATCTGATGACAGAGTAACAGAGTACAGTCACTACAACAGAAATGAAAAATACAGATTTGATGAACTGGTCTTTATTGTGTAGAAATAATCAAAATTACATCAAGTAAACAAACTTTAACCATGAAACATGTGATTAGAGATTGACTGAGTGAAAGAAAGAGACACAGACACAGAGAGAGTTACAGAGTTACAGAAAGCAGATTAAAACCAGTAGCAGAGTCCGAGTGAGTCAGGTCAGGACTGGGAACACTGGTCTCTCCTCAGCGTCTCTGAGACCAGAGCCTGGGAGCCCTGGGTGGCCTCACAGGTCACAGAGCCCACCTTCCTCCACTGGTCTGCAGGGAGCCTCAGGGTGCTGCTCCAGCTGTAGCGGCCATCCTTCTCCAGCACCCCGGGGCTCCTGCTCTCCTCCCAGCTGCTGCTGCTGCTGCTGCCGTCCACCTTCCAGGCCAGACTCCAGTCTGAGGGGAAGCCCTTGTTGGCCAGGCACATGAGCGTGGCCTTCCCCTGCTGCAGCTCCTCACTGGAGGGGGGCAGCACCATCAGGGTGGGGACGACTCGACCCACTGCAGGCAGAGAGAGAGAGAGAGAGAGAGAGAGAGAGAGAGAGAAGACGTTTTTGAGAAACTGAATTTGGATGATTGTTTTTGTCTGTGTTTTACTGATCAATAATAAAGACCATAACAATGCACAGTAGCTTTATAGTACATTACAAATGAAAGTTGAAGATTGCCAGATGTTGAGACGTATCGAAAAACAAGTTTCTCTTCCCTCTCTGAGCTCAGTAACCATGGTAACAGACAGGCATCACTGCTGAACCATGACAACAGACAGGTTTCAGTACTAAAGATAAAAAATTAAAACTGACATTTTGTTCCTCTGATGTATTCATGTTCAATGAGCAAACTACACATTTATGAGGCTTAAAGTAAAAAATATACATGAACTAATATGAAACATTTCAGGTGTATATTCTTTTACAGTTCTGTTCACTTTAAGATTTCTTGTGCAAAACAGAAAAGATTTTAAAGTGTGTATTTGATTTGTTCATTCATAATGTGCTTTAAAAAATTAAATCAAACTTACTAATCTAAACCAAGCATTTTGGTGAAATATAACAGTGATGTTTTAAAGAATAATTTGTTATGTACAATCTGTGAAAATTGAATAGCCTTGAGAAAGACCAAGTAAAACCTTTGAAAAATGCTCTGCTCGGTACATGGGTTGAATTTTTTTTCAGACAGAATACTTATTAGGAAACATGACATTTTGAAACTGCATTATTAAAGGAGTCAAATGTACTTACAGTTAACCTCCAGTCTGGTTCCTCCACCGAACGTGTACCACAGTGATACAAACTCGTTGAGCCGCCGTACATAAACCTCTCAAGGTAGAGAGAGACGGCTCTCTGACTTTGACACAAACAAACTCAACAAACACATTCACTGTTATGAAGTAAAAAGCTGAACTATACAAATTAAAAAGTAAAAATTTCACACTTTACCGAATTTTTAAAGGTCAAAATATATTCTGACTCATAGTAAAATAAGGCAAAAGAGAAAATGTACAGGAAATGAACTTTACATTGAGCTAAATGAAAATACAAAAATGATCAGAGATACATATTAATGAAAAACTTACACGTTCATTACTGATAAAATAAACAAAAATCCCAGTGTTGAAATTTCAGTGTAACACTGATGTAAATTTCATTGTTAGTGAATTTAGTGAAATTTATACAACAGAGGACATTCTGAAATCTTTTTAATCTACAGCCAAATCCATATAAAAAAGAGAATTAATATAGCAATCCAGTACTCTGATAAACTGATTGATCCATTGATAAACAGCATCATCAGAGTAATCCAAGTCCCTGGTCAGTCAGTCAGAGCATTTCCATAGAGAGCCACTTTGCATCAGCAGCACCATGCTCCAGTGCTCTGGGAGAGTTTATAGTCCTGAGAGTTGAACACTGGATGACTGACAGCTGTCCTTCATGACAACAGAAGCCACAGAAATCCTCCTCATCAAAAACATGACTTTGATCTGCGTCCTCATCTGGACTCTCCTCTGCTGCTGCTTCACAGGTAAAGTCCAGAGAATCAAACTCCTCTCCTCTATGAACATCCGTCCCTCTGAAATGAAGCCCACAAAACCATGACGCTGCTTTATGTTTTTGTCTCTGTATCCTCAGAGTCCAGAGGCCAGGTCACAGTGACTCAGCCTGGAGCAGTGAGCTCTGCTCTGGG
>NC_060158.1:147929-154056 GCF_021292245.1 Micropterus dolomieu | reverse complement strand
TAAGAGGCCAGTGTTGATCAGTGGCTGTCCAGGCCTTTCAGAGCCACTGACACGCCGGCAGCACAATGATGATGTCACTGATTCTACTGCTGGCCACCCTGGGGCTCCTTGTTCAGGGTGAGACTCTCTTCTGAAAACTTTGCTTCAGGATGCAACCAGGTTCACCACAATGATGTTCTGCTGTGATGGAGAAACACTGAAACAAGCAGCATTTACCTTCTTCCATCTGTTCTCCATGTTAAAGAAATGAGACTCTTCTGTTTGGATGTTGATCATCTTTCTCCAAACTGGATTTGTCTCAATAACCCTTCTCCTCTTTTTCATGTTTTCCAGATTCATCAGGAGAAATCATCCTGACTCAGTCTCCTGGAGCTCAGTCTGTTGTTCCAGGACAGACTGTCTCTCTCAGATGTAAAGCCAGTTCAGGTGTTAGTAATGACTTGCAGTGGTACCTTCAGAAACCTGGAGAATCTCCTGAACTTTTGATTAGTTATGCTACAACCCGTCAGTCTGGAGTTTCAGATCCTTTCAGTGGGAGTCAGTCTGGAACTGACTTCACTTTGACCATCAGAGGAGTCCAGACTGAAGATGCAGGAGTTTATTACTGTCACCAAGGTGGTTACAGCTTCCCATTCACACAGTGATACAACGTCGTACAAAAACCTCCTTCAGCTGGAGAGGAACTGATCTGACTCACCAGCTGCACAGAAATGAAAACACTAGATGTTTAAATATTAATACAGTATAAAAGAAATAACAGCAAAAACATGGAAATACAGAATATGCAGAAGTAGTATTTTTACTGATAGTGTTTTTTAGAGAGGTGTCAAAACAGTATATCCAAAGCCACTTCTCAGTAAAAATACAGTAATGTAGTTTTTGAAATATTCACAAAAAATAATTTAAAGATTTATTAAATTAATGACATGTGTTTCTCAGTGTCTTGAAATGTTATTTTCAAAGTAATTCAACATTCATATAAGAATGTGAAACTTCAAAATAAAAAGATAATACTAATTAGAAAGAAACTCATGCAGTTAAAAGTTGTAAAGTTACATTTTATTGAAACACACTGAGAGGTTACAATAATAAGAAATGTCATTTCGTGAGTTTTCCTTTGTTTTAGGTGAGTATTTTATTTAAATTCAATGCACCTACATGTGGATTTTGTAAAATGTGAAATCACTTTTATATTTTGTTATTTTGATTGTTACGTCCCCGCTCGCTAGGGGTAGGGGAAACATAAAGCAGATGTTTTTGGTAAAAGTATAAATTTTATTTAATAAACGGGAAAAAGTTAAAAAAAAAAAAGTCAAAACACAAACTGGGCAAGTGAGTGCTGCGTAAACCAAAGAACAAAACAGAACCAAAAGACATCCCTCCTAAACAAGGGATTACTAACTATGTTAGTATTTTGTCTGCAGATAATAAAATTTAAGATATAATGACATATTAGAAAATTTTGAATCCTGAAAACTACTGACCAGCACAATTAAAAACATTGAATCAAGATGTAAACAATAACTCATTAGTGGTGATCTTAAACACATATGCAACACTGACATAAAATCTTTGGTGTAATAATCTGAGATGAGAACTCATCTCATGTTGACATTACTCTGTATTTTATGTTTAATTCTTGAAACTTTATTGTGTAATGTAGATTTTTATAAACTACATTTTAAATGATTTCATGAAAACACCTTCTTTCACTTTTCATTCACACCTTGTTTAAACCTGCATTATGATAGTTCTGCTAAACAGAGACACTGTAAGGTGAGACTCAAGGAGTTTCTGGCAGAGTGAAAATAAATGATGCAATCCCAGAATGTATTAATAAAACCATCAGCAGTAATGAATTATTAAGTCTTCTTCTGACATCAGATTCAATACTGCATGTATAACATCAAGGAAGATACATATTTTTTGGCATAAAGGAATTCATGAAATACTGCTTAATTTGAAATAACTTTTTTATTTTCTTATGTTGTTAACATCATTACATCAATCAAGCTTCACTAATTAAAGTTGAATAATGTTAATAATATCTGATGACAGAGTTGAGTGACAGAGTTACAGAGAGCAGACTAAGAGCAGTAGCAGAGTAAAACCAGTAGCAAAACCAGTAGAGTCCCAGTGAGTCAGGTCAGGACTGGGAACACTGGTCTCTCCTCAGTGTCTCTGAGACCAGAGCCTGGGAGCCCTGGGTGGCCTCACAGGTCACAGAGCCCACCTTCCTCCACTGGTCTGCAGGGAGCCTCAGGGTGCTGCTCCAGCTGTAGCGGCCGTCCTTCTCCAGCACCCCGGGGCTCCTGCTCTCCTCCCAGCTGCTGCTGCTGCTGCTGCCGTCCACCTTCCAGGCCAGACTCCAGTCTGAGGGGAAGCCCTTGTTGGCCAGGCACATGAGCGTGGCCTTCCCCTGCTGCAGCTCCTCACTGGAGGGGGGCAGTACCGTCAGGGTGGGACGGACATCACCTAGGAGACACCAATCAGCTTAGAGGACACCTTTACTGTGTGAGAGCTGATTTTCTCCTTTAAGGAGTTTCTGTCAGATGGTTTTTCTGCTCCACCAGTCACTCACTCACACATTGTTTCACTTCCCTTTAAGAAGCCTCTCAGGCAAATCAGCACAGAGAGAATCATCATACAGAACAAACTGAAATATATCAAACTACACTGGAAATAAATAACAAACTTTCTTATCAAGATCATCAAAAACTTGACTGTACAATAATTTATTCAGTGGAAACCAAAACAGAAATGAACTGAAAACAATCAGATGTTCTTCATCTGGATTTCAAAGTGTTTCTTCACTTACATTAACATCTATAATGATGAGTTGAACCACTAGATACAGTTTAAACATCGTTACTTTTCAAGTGCAAATTCAGTCACACAGGTATCACTGCTCAGCTGTATCACTTCACTTACTGACAGATACACTGACCACTGTGTTGAAAGTAGTGCCAGTTGTCCTTTCACGATTAATATGGAAATAAAATATATTCTTTTTCCAAATTCATAACAATAGGCAACATTTTTCAAACACTCATATTTATCTTCACTTCAATTTTACATGAAGAAAGTGAATTGTATTTAATCACAACAACAGCCATTATTGTGGAGAGCATTTTAAAATTAACTAATCTAAACATTTTTACATTAAGATTAAAGTTTTATATTTTCTTCACTTCCAAGTTGATTACATTTCATTTTGACAGGACTGTGTGAAGAACAGTTTAGTTAAGCTGCTCTGAGTTAGCCTCCATGGTAAAGGAAGAGAAATAAAAACATGAACAATAAAAGTTTTATAAGTAAAACAAGATATATTTATCTGCATTAAACATTGAAAAGTTGAATTTAAAGCAGGACTTGATAATATTGTATTTAGTATTTGAGCAGAAACTTACTTCCAACATCCAGTCTGGTTCCTCCACCAAAAGTCAACCACAGTGATACAAACTCATTGAGCCGCCGTACAAAAACCTCTCACTGTAGAGAGACACGGCTCTCTGACTTTGTCAGACTGAACTAAAGCTACAAGCCCTCAAGATACAACTTTACCATTAAGTTTGGAAATAATGATTTCTGCTGTGGCTTAATATTGTATATTTACTATTTATATAATGAGTTGGTAAATTTCTATTACTAAAGTGAACTTTGTTTCTTAGTGCAAATAATTTTAATAAACTTTATACATTAATATGGAAAGTCAAATAGTTTTCTGGCATGCTGATTATAAACATTGAAAAATAGCTATTGAAATAAAAGTTTTGTTAAAGGTTTGACTTACTTCCAACATCCAGTCTGGTTCCTCCACCAAAAGTCCACCACAGTGATACAAACGCATTGAGCCGCCGTACAAAAACGTCTCACTGTAGAGAGACACGGCTCTCTGACATTGACACAAACAAACACATTCACAGCTATGCAGTAAAAAGTTAAACTATACAAATTAAAAAGTAAAAATTTCACACTTACTGAATTTTTAAAGGTCTAAAAATATTCTGACTTATAGTAAAATAAAGCAAAAGAGAAATGTACAGAAAATAAACTTTACATTGAGCTAAATGAAAATACAAAAATGATCAGATATACATATTAATGAAAAACTTACACGTTGATTACTGATAAAATAAACAACAATCCCAGTGTTGAAATTTCATTGTTAGTGAATTTCGTGAAATTTATGCAACAGAGGACATTCTGAAATAATTTTAATCTATAGCCAAATCCATATAAAAAAGAGAATTAATAGATCCAAACATTACACTGATAAACTGATTGATTCATTGATAAACAGCATCATCAGAGTAATCCAAGTCCCTGCTGGAGTCAGTCAGAGCATTTCCATAGAGAGCCACTTTGCATCAGCAGCACCATGCTCCAGTGCTCTGGGAGAGTTTATAGTCCTGAGAGTTGAACACTGGATGACTGACAGCTGTCCTTCATGACAACAGAAGCCACAGAAATCCTCCTCATCAAAAACATGACTTTGATCTGCGTCCTCATCTGGACTCTCCTCTGCTGCTGCTTCACAGGTAAAGTCCAGAGAATCAAACTCCTCTCCTCTATGAACATCCGTCCCTCTGAAATGAAGCCCACAAAACCATGACGCTGCTTTATGTTTTTGTCTCTGTATCAGGACACACACACACACACACACACACACACACACACACACACGTCATCTATGAGATTGAAAATTTCACAACTTTTGCTTTAACCACCAATGAACATGTAGCAAAATAATACTACAAAAAAATAGTAAATCAAATTACTTTGTCCATCCAGTCAGATCTTTTAATAATCCCACTGTCTTTTCTGATTTGCCAAATAATCCAGAGTAGCCAGCCTGGGGAAGAAGATAAGAAAAGTCTTTGTTACGACCTTTGAACTCAGCCTTATACGGGATTAAAGCAATTTCAAATATATACATTTAATTGAAAATATGAAGACACAGATCGCTATCAGAAACATTCAGGATCAGAGACTGTCCAAACAAAACCAGTACATCCCTGAAAGCACAAAATAGTATTTTAAATATATAAAGTTAAATCATAAAAATTCAAAAGAAAGAAGTCACCTTCTTGATGTAACTATATCCGCATATACTAAAGAATATCCAACCAACACATTTTCTCCAACATGCAAATCAAAACTCCACAAATACACTGAGACTAAATTTTTATTCTTAACCTTGGAAATGGCAAAACAAACATCAACAACATCCATCCACTAACTGTTGTGGAGCTTTCAATCACATCACATGATCTTTCTTAGCAGATGGAGTCACCCAGTTTTCATTGAAATGTAGATTTTCAAATTCCTCTTCCTCTGAGCATTTTTAGGACTTTATGTCCACGTTGGCTTCAAAGTTAAAATATTCCATGACAGCTGGGTGAACTCCATCTGCTGAGGAAGATCATGTCATAAAAACAGTAATGTAACTGATGATGACTTCCATGTTTTCTGGTTGGAGTTTCTTGAGGAAGCTCTGAGATCGTCGGCCTCAGCATCCCCTCAAACACCCAACACTACTTTACTTGAAGAAATTTCCATATTACAGACACCTAAACATGTAAAACCTGCATTTATATTAGTGTCACTAATTGTTTTTAAGAATATAATTTTCACAAACAAGGAAGACAAAACAAACTGTTACAAATCACTAGATCAGTTAACTACTAGACTTTTCAGAATCCTCTACATGTAAATATGTGAATATGTAGGAAACTGCTCTCTCAGCAGGACCCCTTTACTGTGTGAGAGCTGATTTTCTCCTTTAAGAAGTTTCTGTCAGTGTTTTTTCGGCTCCACCAGTCACTCACTCACACATTGTTTCACTTCACATCAAAAGTGGGTCAATCCGAGGTCACTAAACATGTACAGAGATCACCACCATCTGACTAAACTACAGTATAATTCCAGAAGCCAGTACTATTGCATGTTGCCCTAGCCCAAAATGGTACAAATAATAGAAAGAAAGTAAAAGCAAATAAACAAATAAACCACAAATTATTGTGGATCTTTCAGTTACATCACATGATCTTTCTCAGCAGATGGAGTCGGCATGTTTACACTGAAATGTAGATTTTCAAATTTTAAATTCCTCTGATCATTTTCT
>NC_060158.1:139706-147909 GCF_021292245.1 Micropterus dolomieu | reverse complement strand
CAAATTCCTCTTCCTCTGAGCATTTTTAGGACTTCATGTCCACGTTGGCTTCAAAGTGAAAATATTCTATGACAGCTGGGTGAACTGCGTCTGCTGAGAAAGATCATGTCATAAAAACAGTAATGTAACTCATGATGACTTCCATGTTTTCTGGCTCCACCCACATTTCTGAAATTTCTGGTTGGAGTTTCTCGAGGAAACTTTCTGAGATTGTTGGCCTCAGCATCCCCTCAAACACCCAACACTATTTTACTTGATCATATTTCCATATTACAGACACCTAAACATGTGAAACCTGCATTTATATTACTTTTTTTTACAAACAAGGAAGACAAAACAAACTGTTACAAATCACTGGATCAGTTAACTACTAGACTTTTCAGAATCCTCTACATGTAAATATGTGAATATGTAGGAAACTGCTCTCTCAGCAGGACCCCTTTACTGTGTGAGAGCTGATTTTCTCCTTTAAGAAGTTTCTGTCAGGTGTTTCTTCTGCTCCACCAGTCACTCACTCACACATTGTTACACTTCACATTAAAAGTGGGTCAATCCGAGGTCACTAAACATGTACAGAGATCACCACCATCTGACTAAACTACAGTATAATTCCAGAAGCCAGTACTATTGCATGTTGCCCTAGCCCAAAATGGTACAAATAATAGAAAGAAAGTAAAAGCAAATAAACAAATAAACCACAAACTATTGTGGATCTTTCAGTTATATCGCATGATCTTTCTCAGCAGATGGAGTCGGCATGTTTACACTGAAATGTAGATTTTCAAATTTTAATTCCTCTGATCATTTTCTGGGATTTTGTGTTTTGGCTTCAAAGTTCAAATATTCCCTGACCTCTGCGTTATCACCATCTGCTGAAGAAGATCATGTAATTGATCCAAAGCTCCAGAAGAGCTACTGAATGGAACTTGTGGTGAAATGATTTTTACTGTCAAGCATCAACTTTCAGTCTCAACTTCTGAGTCAACAAGGGCAAGAAGTTCTCAAAGTGCAGCATAAACCTCACAATACTGCTCACTGATATTACAACATGGACTTGAGGCAATCTGTCCAACTGTAACTGATGATGACATCTAAAAAAAACTTCTGGCTGGAGTTTATCAGAGATCCTTGGCCTCAGCACCAACTCATGACTCATTACTGCTTCACCTGATGAAATATCTATACTATAAACAACCAATAAAGTCACTATGCATAAATATTCGTGTCACTTATCATTGTCAAAAATACAAGTTTCCCAAAATAGAAAGACAAAACATAACAGTTACAAATCACTTGATTAGTTGACTAATAACCTTTCAGTATCCTTTACATGTAAATTTCCATCCATCCATCGTCAACCACCGTACAGGGTCGTGGGGGCTGGAGCCAATCCCAGCTTACACTGAGCAAAAGCAGGGCCCTGGACCCTGACCCTGGAAAGGTCACCAGTCCATCGCAGGGCCACACATAGACAGACAACCACTCACACAAGGACAATTTCAGAGACACCAATTATCCAAACCAGCACAGTGGGAGGAAGCTGGAGCACCCAGAGAGAACCCATGCAGACACGGGGAGAACATGCAAACTGCACACAGAAAGGCCAGGGTTTGACTCCACGAACTTCTTGCTGTGAGGTGACAGTGCTAACCACTGCACCACCATGTTTCCTCTCTGCAGAAATGTCGAGTGCAGGCAGACAGTTCGCAGGTATTTGCGCAGTGATCCAGATGGCGCCCGCTTAGACTCGAAGCTACAACATTAACAACAGCAACAACATTATTTAAAAAGGCGAAATTTTTTTTTCTTCAATCAGTAATTTCGCCCACAGCACCGTTGCCCCCGGTACTGATGGCGTCTGTTTTCAACAGGCTATTGAGAAACAAAATCACTGCCTGGATTTTGTTCACATTCTTTTACAAGTTATTTTTGTTATCGATTCATTCAGTGATTTTTGTCTCAGACTAATGGTTTAGTCAATGAAACTTCAGACAATATAAAAAAATGTTCATCCAATTTTACCAGAGTTGACTTTGCTGAATATCTTTTTCAGTCCCAGGCCAAAAGATAAAAAACAGAGAAAAGAGATAAATATTCACAACTGTGACTCTATAGGACTTGTGTTTGGCATTTTTTGCTTGTAAAATGACGTAAACAATTAATTGATTGTCAGGTTGTAAATAGGTGTCTAATTGTTTCAGCTGTGTAGAAAGGGCTACGTTTCTGGACGGCACAGGCAGGTGATCAGGGTGGATGGTTGGTGAACAAAGCACAGCACTTGGACACTAGAAATATGGATTCACATCCTGAATGAATCATCCAAAAGGTTAGGGAAAGATTGTACGTGGGTACGTGATACTAAAGTAAACAAGTCTTCTCTCACTATTACAGTTTTTCTCGATTGCTTAAACACATTCCTTAAAATTATGCCTCTTTTTCTCGAAACTCTAAACACAAATCCACAACTGCTCAACCAATTTCCCAAACATCCTATTTTCAGGTCAAAATAAAGCTCTCCACTTAAAACCATTCAATCTTGCAGAAAAACCAAACTTTGACCTCAGACATGACACACAAGCCCTCAGAAACTCCTCCTCCTCCTCTTCTTCTTCCTATCCCTTCTTCTCCTCTTACTCCTACTGTTCCTCCTCTTCCTTCATCTCTTCATCTTCTCCATACTGATCTTCTTCCTCCTCCTTGTGTTTCCACCTGGGTAACTGTGTGCTAATTGACCCTTCGCTAAGCCACGGCCCGAATGCGCAGCTGGCCAATCACAGCGCAGTATAGGACTCTCTCTAACTGAGGTCCGACACTTTCATGGCTGCGCTCCATTGACTCTAATGCAAAAGGAGTTGTTTTCTAGCTTTTTTTGGCTGTATTTTTCTAAGATATGGATATATAAACGCTGGGGCCCTTGTAATAATTACAGTCGCAACCCAGAGAGGTTGAAAGGAGAAGTACGATTTACTCTCTTTCCAAAACCTGAAATAAATCCAGAATGGATTGTTCCTAATGTTAGTTAGCTAACGCTAGCTAACTTCCTACTGAATGTAACGTTATAAAACCCTACTGTTCTGCTTTTTAATGTAATAATGAATAGAGGACAACCCAGCCTACCCAGCTTGACAGGAACAGTGTTGTTGTCGTTCATATTGTTGGCTTTTGTCTCAATCGTCGGGGGATGCGGTAGAAGGGTCAACTGAGCTCAATCTGTGCTGATTGAGTGAACAGTATTGAATGTTAGTGCTTTCTCAATGACCACATGGTGTAAGCAATGAGAATTTAACAGAATAAGAAAACATTGACCTGCCGGTGGCAGAGGAGGAAAGGTCATCAACCAAAGTTTCTGTACAAATTTCACTGCAATCCATCATATTTCAATATGGACCAAAGTAGTGGACTGACCAACATTTCCATCCACAGAGCCATGGGAGGCCTAAAAATGAAAATATTATAGAGCACAGTTCTTATCACACTTAGATCTGTAGTGCCACTGATGCCCCTTCTGCTCTGGATAAATCATTTTGGATAACACGTTAGGAAAAGGCTTGTATAAGTAATAAGGTTTTTTGTCTTTTTAATGCAAGCAAATAAAAAATTTTTTTTGAGAGCATATTTATGGCACTGCAATGTAATTAAAAATAAACAGGCCTTTTTTTGTGTCACAGAAAAGTTCTGATTGCTAATATGTCCTCTTTGAAGACAAAATATTTTCCTTGTGAGTCAGAAAGTTTTGCAAGTTAAATAGTTTTGCAAAAGGTTTTCCTTGCGAGTCAGAAGTAGAGATCCAGTAGATCTCTGGAAAAATTCCAGAGATCCAGAGATCCTGTGATCATAAGAAACATATATCCCTGCCCCTGTTTCCGAAATCACCCACTACTCACTATGGTGGACTATATAGTGAGAGTTATTATACCCTATATAGTCCACTCAATGTATCCCAGAATGCATTTTGAAAAGTAGTGTACAACCGATGGTCACTAACCAAGCCATATATACCATCATGCATTCTGCTAATAGAAAAAACTGATTGGCTGACGGCAATGACGTAATTAACGGTGCAGAAATAACGATCGGGGTAGTTCCCGAAAGTGTTTTAACAATGCGAGTGAGCTCACTATATAGTGCTCTACATACAACTCCCTACATAGGGGGTAGGGAGTAGTGAATGAGTGGGGATTTCGGACACAGCCATAGTCACACCTCAGGGTCAGAGGTTACCCTCTTAAAGTGACCGAGCCTAACATGAGAACACTTGTAGGCTGCTAATCACATTTTAACTCAAACCCAGGGGTTATATACATAAACAGTATATAGCATTTTATGCATATGCTCCTTGCCAGGGGGCGCCACTGGGGTGGCCACCCATTTTCTTAGGGTGGCCGTGGCCCCCCCTGGCCCCCCCTTGGTGGCGCCATTGCTGATAGAAGGCAGCTATTGATCAGCTGGTTGTTTTTAAACCTCACTGTGTAAATTTCACAATACCTGTGTATTTGCCTGAGAAGACCTCAGAGTTTGAAACATTGCAATAAATGATACTGCCTAGGGGGATTCATAACTACGCAGTGTGCAGGTCATTCTTAAATTTTCACTCTAAGGCCTTTCATTCAGCACTATGCCCACAGGTTTGTTGGATGTGCACATGTTCTTGTGTGTTTGAACTAGAATTACAGTATATCAGAATGTGAAATTTAACATTTCCAGTCAGTATAAAAGACAAAAGGAGTGGAAATTTATAAATACAATTTATTGCAATGTAAACCATGTGTTATTTTTAAAATATTCACAAATGTGGACATGTAGTAAACACATTTATTCAAATAAATAGACTGGGCCCGTGCAAGTGGTAACAGCTACTGTATGTCCGGCATAGGTCCAGAGCACTTAGGAGTCCATAGAGTGGTAGGGAGAAAGGGGGATAAAGGTGGGCGTGTTACTTTTTTAATAACCATTTTGAACATAAATAAACAATATTAGCCATGACGGTCAGCTATGTTTAGGAGCAAAAAAAAGGGTCCTAAAAGCAAAATTCAAAAGCTGTGAAACTGCCAACTGAAAGCAGTTCACTGCATTTGGAGGTGGCCTTTAAGGCAATTACCTACTTTACTTAAAAACATAATTATGCTAGTTGTGAAATGAATTAGATTTTTCAAATATAGCCCAGGGCTGCCATGTCAGATGCGACGGTTCTCAATCATGGCATCATTTAAGCTACAAACAAATACAGCCATAACACTGTTCACTGATGGGCACCAGCCTTCCACCAACACTTTGGGTCACAAATGAAAACAGGATCTTCATGCCAGGGTGCTGGAGGTAAAGCCGGTGCAGGTCCTCCATCATGTTGACCAGCTTCACAATGCTGACCTCCCCCGTGCAGCTGCCGCCACAGTGGATGATGAGGACATCCAGTGCTGCACTTCTTCGCAGGGAGGGGAAAAGAAAGGGAAAAGCCAGTCAGACCAAGAGACATCCGGCAGGGTGAAGATGCTTCCTAAGCTCTCTGCAGCTCTCTGGCTCTCATGCTGCACCAATAATCTAGAGTGAAACTATGGGAGGAAAATAAACGAGTATAATAAATGCTTCTATGTCACATCTAAAGGAGAAAACATAACAAGGCAGCAACACCTCAAAATATCTAGATAACAGTCTATATTTCCAATGTAATATCAGCAGTCTAAAGTCTAGTTTATGCTCTGGGACCATAAACTCCATTTACCACAGTCACAGAAAACTAGTTCTGCTAGATATCATGTACAATGCATTAAACATGAGCAGCTAAAATTTACCTAGCTAGTCATGTCTGATGCACTACCAGTCAAGCTTCATGCTAAGACGGCTAATGTTAACTAACTATTATACATGTCATTTAAAAAAAGGAGACAGCGATAGACTCAGTGGCCTGGCCAATGGTAAATATAAAAAATCATTAAATTATGCCATACTACATTTAAAAGAATTTCTACTGAAATGAGCAACATAACGTCAACTTACCTTCATCTAGCCTGTACACGTTACAACTGAGTGCTGCTCGGAGTTGGAGCGGTCAATTCAAACCCATGATTGGTCAGTCAAACCCACCAATAGAATCTCTTATTTTCACCATTTTTGGAGTAGTATGTAGCTGCAGTACCGGAGGCTGCCGTTTCAGGACCGCAATCCTAGGACCGGAACTGCATTTCTACGACCCTAGTTTACTTTGATACTGCCAGCTAGCTGGCTGGCTAGCAAGCTAGCTATGTTACTCTTGACACCCCCCTGAAGCCAATTACCCTTACCACAACCATCACAGAGTCTGTGCCTAAACTTAAGTTATTGATTATGTGCATGTCGACCGGTTAACCCTACAGCTGTGCTAGCAGCCAGGGTTAACCTCCTTCGCGTTGCTGTGCATTACCACCACCACTCCACTAGATGGCATTGTCACGAAAGAACTACAGTCCTAGAAATGCGGTCCCAGGATTGCGGGGGTCCTGAAACTGCAGCCTCCGGTACTGCAGCTACATAATATTGCATTTTTGACTTGCAAAACTTTTCAAATTGCAAAACTTTCTCACTTGAAAAATGCTTTAACCTGCAAAACTTGCAAGGAAAACTTTTTGACTTGAAATCAAAGAGGACATAAAACACATGACACAAAAAAAGTCCTGTTTATTTTTGTCATTGCAGTGCGATAAATATGCTCTCAAAACATTGCTTGCATTAAAAAGACACAAAAATACCTCAAGTGACTTGAAAAACATGTGTAGTACAATGACAATTCCACAAGAAAGCAGCACTGGATTACAACTGAACACTACACATGGGAATATGACAAAAAATAACCTTTGTTGTAGTTCTGAGTCTGTGATAATTGTGTTTTGATAGATAGCTTGTGTCATATAACGTAAGAAATTTAAGTAGCATACTCAAATAATGAAATTTCACCAGAACGTATCTAAGCAGTTATTGAACACAATGGAATCGATGTTTATAATTTTGTTGTTATGTTTTTAAGACACAGAGAGCTTCTCCTCAGTGTTCTGGGACGACTCGACTCAGGAGAGGAGGCTGCTAGTGTGTCGATCTTCCTCAGATTGGATGAAACTGGTTTCACTTCCCTCTCTGAACTCAGTAACCATGGCAACCGATAGGCATCACTGCTGAATCATGACAACAGAAATTTTTCAGTACTAAAGATAAAAAGTTATAACTGGCACAGTTTTCCTCTTATGTATTTTCTTTATTCTTTAATTAAATATTTCACATATAGTGAAAACTGTAAGGCTTTTATTGTTTTAACTGTCTTAAATATTTCCTGTCTCAAGCAAAAACCTCCTACATGAAGATGGTATGTTTGTCCATTTCATGTACCTAAGAATCAACAATGAAATATTGAAATGACAATGTTAACTACTGAACTACTTTTTCTGTCACGATCGTGGTGTGGAGGCAGGTTGGAGGACCCAAACGCAGGACACAGAGCCGAGCAGGTATAGTTCAATGAAGGGTTTTAATATAACCAAAAGCGAGCACACTTACAGGTGAGTGGCTGAATAACAGAAATCCAAAAGTACAGGGAGACAAGACAAGCAAGGCTGGTTACAGGCAGGCAGAGAGTACACACACAACAGACTGGGGGGTAACATGAACAATGACCAGGCAAAGACTAGACAGAAACACCAGGTATATATACACAGGGACTAACGAGCAGGGCGGGAGCAACACAGGTGAAAGACATGAGACTTACGAGGCACAGGTAGGGAGAGAGAGAGAGAGAGAGAGAGCGCAGGGGA
Source organism: Micropterus dolomieu (assembly GCF_021292245.1). Classification (NCBI taxonomy): domain Eukaryota; kingdom Metazoa; phylum Chordata; class Actinopteri; order Centrarchiformes; family Centrarchidae; genus Micropterus; species Micropterus dolomieu. The sequence continues at coordinate 140,134 of NC_060158.1, read as the reverse complement.
AAACAGAGACAGACATGCAGAGGGATCACTGGGGTAACAGACATGACAAGGGTTACCGAACACTAGACGACAGACAAGACAGACCCCCAAAACCCAACAGACCAAAATAACACTAACTAAACACAAAAGTGCAAGACCAAGGATGGCCAACCGGCAGAGTGTGACATTTTCAAACAAACTGATAAAACAAAAAACAAAAAACAACATGTCCCTGTGAACACATCACATTTTAAATATCAGACACAAAATGTGAGTATTGATCCATTGCTAGACAGAATCATCAGAGTAATCCAAGTTCCTGCTGGAGTCAGTCAGAGCATTTCCATAGAGAGCCACTTTGCATCAGCAGCACCATGCTCCAGTGCTCTGGGAGAGTTTATAGTCCTGAGAGTTGAACACTGGATGACTGACAGCTGTCCTTCATGACA
>NC_060158.1:132293-139606 GCF_021292245.1 Micropterus dolomieu | reverse complement strand
TGCTCCAGTGCTCTGGGAGAGTTTATAGTCCTGAGAGTTGAACACTGGATGACTGACAGCTGTCCTTCATGACAACAGAAGCCACAGAAATCCTCCTCATCAAAAACATGACTTTGATCTGCGTCCTCATCTGGACTCTCCTCTGCTGCTGCTTCACAGGTAAAGTCCAGAGAATCAAACTCCTCTCCTCTATGAACATCCGTCCCTCTGAAATGAAGCCCACAAAACCATGACGCTGCTTTATGTTTTTGTCTCTGTATCCTCAGAGTCCAGAGGCCAGGTCACAGTGACTCAGCCTGGAGCAGTGAGCTCTGCTCTGGGAGGCTCCGTCTCCATCAGATGTAGGACCAGTCAGGATGTTTACTATAGCAGCCCAAACCACTATTTAGCCTGGTACCAACAGAGAGATGGAGAAACTCCTAAACTCCTCATTTACTTTGCTAGCACTCGAGCATCAGGGATTCCAGATCGTTTTACAGGCAGTGGATCAAACTCTGACTTCACTCTGACCATCAGTGGAGTCCAGACTGAAGATGCAGCAGTTTACTACTGTCAGAGTTATCATTGGATCAACAGTCAGGATGTGTTCACACAGTGAAAAAGCGTCATACAAAAACCTCCCTCAGTCAAACTGAACAGAAACTGAAGTGACTGCTGCACCTGGAAGCTACTGCAGAGACTGATACACTTCACTGAGGACACACACACACACACACACACACACATACAAAATTTCATTAAGTGGACTGAAAATGTCACCATTGTTCCTTTAAAGAGGTGGTATTATGCTCATTTTCAGGTTCAAAATCTTAATTAGGGGTTGTACCAGAACAGATTTACGTGGTTTCATTTTCAAAAAACACCATATTTTTCTCATACTGCACGTTGCTGCAGCTCCTCTTTTCACCCTGTGTGTTGTACGCTCTGCTCTTGAGCTACAGAGTGATGCATCTTACTTGTACAAAACTTTTGTTGGGAGTTGCACATGCGCAGTTCCCAGGTAAGGACTACTAGCCAATCAGAAGCAGAGAAGGGCGGGTCGTAAGAAACAAGGTAGTGTGATAACGTAACCTTGCAGATGGTATAAGTTATTACCAGTCCACAACCACACAACATCATTGTTCCACATCTTACCATCAGGACTAAACGTTGAACTGTTGCCGGTGTTCTGACGATCTATGCTGCCTTGCCGAAAAATGCTACCATAGCGCAAATCGATAGACTCGACTGTACTCGGCCCTGCTCCGTTTTCCATTGCAGAACCCAGAGATAGCGACACCACACGTAACTGCAGCTACATAATGTTCAATGTGACACACACACCAGCGATCCACACAGCTCTTAAAATATATACAGTCTATGGTTATAACGTTTAAACATTCCTCAGAATGTAAAGACAGATAAGCGGTATGAAAAACCTTCCAGCTGTGTTTTCCTCTGCCGTTGTTGCTGCAGCGGTCTGTGTGACGGTGGGAGCAGAGGGCTCTGTGAGCAGGCGGCTGGCCGGCCTCACACGCTGCTCCCACGTGTTGGCACAGGCTTCCCCCGCCGCCACTTGCGGAGCTCCTCAATTCTGAAAATATTCAAGCATTTTTTTTCGCCATCACTTCTCGTAACACTGTCAATATTCGAAATCTACACAGCTGATTTCACCTCAAAACTTCTCAGAAGTGGATTTAGTGATGAAATTCCATACGAAAACTGTAAAATATAAAACCTGTTGCTGACCTCTGTCTGGTGCACGCGATGATGATGCAGTGAATAGTGAATATTCTCTCTGACCAATCAGCAGTCTGTCGTGTTTTCAAGGTACATTTTAGTATCCCTCAGCTCGCTTGGAACCTCGACGGAGGGGAGGTGATACGAAAAAAAGTACCTGGAAGCAGGTACAGGTGCAACATTTCTACAATGGAAACCCAAAAAAAGGCGAGTTGAGCCAAAGGGCCTCCGCTCAGATTAGCTTGGTTTGAGGGCGTGCCTGACCCCGCAAGCCGCTTGGCAAGCTTTATGACGCGTTTTCATTGTGATGTCACAAGTAAAGGAAGTGAAGGGCTGGACTACAAACGAGCTGTTTTCAAGCAGTTCAGAGCAGAACTTTCTGCGGGAGATGGGAACTCCCTTTGGGCTGGACTTTGGGCTTTTTCACTTTGCAAACCTGTTACATGCACAAAAAAGATATATAACTCATTAAAAGGAGAGGGAAAAAGCCAAAAAGCATAATACCACCTCTTTAACAGCTATTGTGTTGGGCCATGACCTTTGACCTCTATCTCATTCACGCTCCAGTTTAAAGGAAATATGAAGACAGATCAGCATCAGACACCTTCATGGTAAAAAATGGTCCAAACTAAACTCCCTCAACTCACAAAATATTATTTCAAATATAAAAATGTTGTTACGACCCGTGAGGTCTGTGGGTTGCGCTTGTGTTGCTGTGGGTGTCTCTGTCTCTTTTCTGCAGGTGTGTACCTGGGCCTTGAGCCTGCCGCTGCGTAAATCCTGCAGCTGGAGCTGCTCAGCGGCCATCAGTGGGTTACAAGCTGAGCCAGTGAAGTGCTCTGACTCTCACTCTTCCTTATTGTGTGGTAATTTTCCCTTTTTTGCTCAGATTACCTTTGAGATACTACTAGCACTGCTTTTACCATCCAGCTGGTCCAATTTCAAGAGGATAGTGATGACCAAAGCAGTGGTTGTTATATTTTTCCTCATTAAACGTGATTTGTCTCAGGTGATCACTTAATCAGTATCTCATTCAGTAGAATGAGGTGTGCTTGTGTTTGAATTTAACAGCCACTGGAATGGATGGTTGCCATACATGCCCAGTGGGGTCAGGAGTGTGTGGCCTATCTCTCTCTCCTCCTTGTAGAGGAAGAGCTGATTGTGGTAACTGGAGGCACCTGGGCCCAGTTCCCTTGAGTGTAGGCTATGTGTAAATCTGTCTTCTCATTCTGCAGGAGGCTGCTGTTGAGGTCAGGTCAGACCTCTCTGCGGCCCGGCTCCCCGGTTTTCCCGTTCAGTTTGGTTTTCTTTGGTTTTGGACTGCCGCTTTGTGGTATTTACCTTGTTTTTGCCTAATACAACACCTTCACACATACACATTCATGCAACCATCATCCTGCACTGACATTTGTTGGGCCTCACAGTCTGGTAGAAGACTGGGCCTGTTGGAATCTACAGGCCTGCCATGCGGCTTGGCTGCACAAAGGAGGTCAGAGAACAATGGAAAGCCCAAATGGCCGGTCAGTTAAATCACACCTACCTGTGAACCTCTAACTTTTAAAACCAAACCTAAGGTTTATAATGACTAAAGCTTTCAGGAGGCGGAGTAATCCCAGGAAGTACAGCCATTTTTGTCAACAGAGGTTTAAAACCAAACACCTCCGAACCCTCACTGTCATTCCAAGTTCCTCAGGGGACTGCAAGGAGGTAAACAACTCTGCCTTTCTGCAACTGCACCAGCAGCACAGGAGGTACTTTCTTTCAGCGCTGAGCTTTCTTTGTTCCTGAATACAGACTTCACTCGATGGACAAGCAACTCTGTTTTCTTCTTTTTTATCCTCTATTATTTTTTCTTTGTGTTACCAACACAATTTTGGATCCTTAAAGAAACTGTTACAGAAGATACCGTTTCCTTCCTGCATAAGAAGACTGATAAAACTCTGTGCTTAACTGAGAAGATCACATCTGTGCTCTACCTTCTCAACTTAGTCGATTACCCTGATTGCTGTTGCTGACGCCGAAGAATCAGCTGTGCCATGAAACCTACCAGCATCGTTGGAACCGAGCCGAGAGAAACTCCGCCGGATTTCCCAAAAGGACTGACGTATCTACTCGCTATCAAAGCGACACGTAAGTGGTAATTTTCTGTTAAGAAACTCCAAGGGATATTTAAAGACTGCGTGTCTTGTTTAATTGCAGTGTGTTGTCCGTGCTACACATGTTGTTTGTGTCCGGTACGACTCGCTTGGCCGTGACTGCTTTGTTACGATTACTGTGTGAAAACGTATCAGCATTTTTATCAAGTCAGGGAACACGGTTCCCTGGCAAGTTCACTACCGTCCCTCTCATTGATAAAGTTGTAGCTGAGTGTTTTCAACAGTAATCAGGATTTTTGGTGTTTGTGTAATTGTATGTTTTCAGACAACAGAAACATTCTATCTAATCCGAAGCAGCAACCGCTGCTGAATGAATCATTCGCTGCTGGTGGCTGTAAGATAGTTTGTGGTCTGTTGTATGTATATAGCTTTGCTCTGTGCCTTTCTCTCCTCCTTCTGCTTACTAACCCCACATGCACACACCACATGATCTCTGAAGCTAACCAGACCTGTGACCCACAGCAGGCTAGCATCAGAGTGCGTCCCCAATCTTTTAGTTCAGGGGAGAGTGATTTTCCGCCATCTTGAAATCACATGGTTTGAACCGGCATCTTGACTCCAAAATCAGCTGGCCTCTAGCACAACCGGATCTGTCACCACCCACGTGGTCGGATCCACCCCCCTCTCTTAGTCTCTCCCCCTCCTTAGGTACGCACACAAACACAAATGCTTGCTGGATTTTTGTATGATTTGTTTATTGACTTTATTTCATTTTTTCTTAGAATAGTTAATAGTGATTTACTTGCTAGAGTTATTGATCAATGATCTATGCTGGAGTTCAATAAATCCTATTATAATTTTAAGAAGTCGTTGCCTGTGATTATTTGTGTATAATGTTGCAGAGTTGGTTGCCACGGCCAGTAAACAGACTCACCATTCTCTGTTTGCCATGTATAGGTGGAAAAACCCCATTTTAGACTGATCATAATTGGCTCATATTTGGTTATTGGCCCCTGATTCCAGGGTGGTGCCCCGTATTTATTAATTATAATGAATAATTTTGAATATGAATTAATATTTCTAGAATAGAGTATTCCATGTAGCATGGCTAAATTAGTTATGAATTTTAATACATTTATGAGAATTAATACCAATTATGAATTTTAATTCCTTGTTTAAGGGCACCACCAGAGTAATCCTAGAGTCTCCGGACCTCTAGGTAGTTTTTAATAACTATACAATTATTACTAGTGATCAGTTAGTTAATAATTGCTCAATTATCTTAAATCAGTCAGTCAGTCTCATATCTAAAGGGTCAATTCTCTTGGCAGGGACGTGGAAATAGGCAACACACACATTTCTTGATTATATTAAAGTGAATTTATTCTCTAACTAATGTGATATAAAAGGGTGGTTAAATACAGGGAAAATAAACAATTGCTGAACAATGAGAAATGGAGGTTCGATTGTGGGAAGCATTTGACTCATACGGCATAGGAGAACTAATGAAAGTAAGCTATGAGTTTAGGAGTTAAAAGGAAATATTAACCTTACGGGACATATCTGACTACAGAATGCGTGTTAGGTCTTACGGCTTGTCGACGGCCTGCTTTGGCCTGTTGCACGGGTCCCACGCTAGCTGCCCGATCCTGGCTTTTTGTTAGGGATTCTCCGGGGTTCTCCATGTCGGACTGAAGAAAACGCAGTCCTCCGTCTGGCAATTTGGTTGTTTTCAGGTTTCCTTCATTTCCGCTGGCGAGACCACGTGGCTTGGTCTGACCTCTGTGAAGTTGGCTTGACAAAAAAGCTTAAAATGGAACTTGGTTGTTACTGAATTAGTCCAGTGTAACTTAACGGACTGATAACTTTAACAAACAAAAGAAAGAAAAAAAATAAAACAAACTGAGGGGCAGATCGTAGCTTCAAGCGCACAAAGGCCTGTTGCGCTGGCCGAACTCTTAGGGCGTTGCCTGGCGAGGCACGCCGGATGTGTGCCGAAGCATCCAGTGAGCAGAGCGGAAGTCCAGGGCACGAGGGGAGGGGAAGAGCAGAGAGCGCCGAGAAGAGAGCCAAGAGAGAGCGAACATCGCTTGTCGCTCTTTTGTTGCCTGGGGCGTGGTTCCCCAGAGGGCGTTTCAGGTTTCCCGAGGGACTGCCTTTCTAAACTTAATGTCTAAAAGAAAAGAAATCTATTTGCGCGTATTATAACCAAATATTTTCCACAATCAAACCTCAATGGTCAAACGGTTGTACCGTTCTAAGTTAAGCATTTGGTAACAGGAAACAATTGTCACCTTATTGGTCAGGATATTTATACATTTAACGGCATTTCCAACGATGGTATGTAATACTTATTTTCTGTCACTTGGGGAGCTCAGGTTACATGAGGAAAGTTTAGATTAAATCAAAGATCACCTCTCCTTAGGAACTGGGAATATTGTTGATTAATCCAAGACCCTCTCTCCTTAGGAACTGGGGAATTTAGTTATTCAGCCTTAAATTCAAGCTGGCGATTAAGAGTATAGTAACATTTCTTTATCATCATTTCTAAAGGAATTTTGTATTGTATTGATTACATTACATGAAGGAGTGTCTTGCTGAAAATAAAAACACTGCAAAAGTAATTTATTTAGATTCTTTTCAGCACTAATATCAACAACAGATAGCAACAACATGTTAACATAACTACTCAAATAGAGGCAAATGTAACTAAAGATTTAATTAAACTTAATTACAGCACACAACTGAATCCAAACACTGCATACCTCATACTTTAATTATGTTAGTTCTAATACCTCTTAATATGGCTTATTTGTGCTAAATAAACCCATGTTGTTAACCGTTTACCATGGTTTGTCTTATTTTGTTGTGGCCTTCTGAGCCAGGTCATAACAAGATGCTGATTTAAGACAAATATGGACTCTTTATTTTTTTCCTGAGCTGTGTGTGTGTGTGTGTGTGTGTGTGTGTATGTATGTATGTATGTATGTATGTATGTATGTATGTATGTGTGTGTGTGTATATATATATATATATATATATATATATATATATATATATATATATATTATAATTATTATTTTTTTAACTGAAGTCACACAGTTTAGTTTTCAATGAGCTTGTGTTTGTAGGAAAACATTATGTTATAATATGTTTTAGAATCTCACTGCTGATACTGAAACTGTGATGATCAGGCGGGATTCAAACCCAGAAAAATAAAAGAAATGACAACAACAAATTTGATGAACTGGTCTTTATTGTGTAGAAATAATCACTTTATTCATGAAACATGTGATTAGAGAGTGACAGAGGGAAAGAAAGAGACACAGACACAGAGAGAGTTACAGAGTTCAGAGAGCAGTAGCAGAGTAAAACCAGTAGCAGAGTCCAAGTGAGTCAAGTCAGGACTGGGAACACTGGTCTCTCCTCAGTGTCTCTGAGAGCGGAGCCTGGGAGCCCTGGGTGGCCTCACAGGTCACAGAGCCCACCTTCCTCCAC
>NC_060158.1:131295-132193 GCF_021292245.1 Micropterus dolomieu | reverse complement strand
TTGGTTATTAAAAGAGTCAAATTTACTTACAGTTAACATCCAGTCTGGGTTCACTGACAGCAAATCAAGTGTTGCAAATGAAGCATTAAAATTCACACATCAGTATCAAGGTGTTTCCACAGCACAGCAGGTGATTGACAGTTCTTTGTAACCTCTACCCGTCCCTCTGAAATGAAGCCCACAAAACCATGACGCTGCTTTATGTTTTTGTCTCTATCCTCAGAGTCCAGAGGCCAGGTCACAGTGACTCAGCCTGGAGCAGTGAGCTCTGCTCTGGGAGGCTCCGTCTCAATCAAATGTAGGACCAGTCAGGATGTTTATGTTTATAGCAACAACCACTATTTAGCCTGGTACCAACAGAGAGATGGAGAAACTCCTAAACTCCTCATTTACCTTGCTAGCACTCGAGCATCAGGGATTCCAGATCGTTTTACAGGCAGTGGATCAAACTCTGACTTCACTCTGACCATCAGTGGAGTCCAAACTGAAGATGCAGCAGTTTACTACTGTCAGAGTTATCATTGGATCAACAATCAGAATGTGTTCACACAGTGAAAAAGCATCGTACAAAAACCTCCCTCAGTCAAACTGAACAGAAACTGAACTGACTGCTGCAGCTGGAAGCTACTGCAGAGACTGATACACTTCACTGAGGACACACACACACACACACACACACACACACACACACACACACACACACACACACACAATGTTTTCTATAAGGTTGAAGATTTCTCTACTTTTGCTCTAACCACCAATGAACATGTAGCAAAATAAGCTCAATTAAAAAAATGTAAATACTATATATAAAGAATATGGAATAACACATTTTCTCTAACATGCAAATCAAAACTCCACCAACATACTGAGAGTAAATGATTATTCTTAACCTTGG
>NC_060158.1:127189-131195 GCF_021292245.1 Micropterus dolomieu | reverse complement strand
CTCACAGGTCACAGAGCCCACCTTCCTCCACTGGTCTGCAGGGAGCCTCAGGGTGCTGCTCCAGCTGTAGCGGCCGTCCTTCTCCAGCACCCCGGGGCTCCTGCTCTCCTCCCAGCTGCTGCTGCTGCTGCTGCCGTCCACCTTCCAGGCCAGACTCCAGTCTGAGGGGAAGCCCTTGTTGGCCAGGCACATGAGCGTGGCCTTCCCCTGCTGCAGCTCCTCACTGGAGGGGGGCAGCACCGTCAGGGTGGGACGGACATCACCTAGGAGACACCAATCAGCTTAGAGGACACCTTTACTGTGTGAGAGCTGAGTTTCTCCTTTAAGGAGTTTCTGTCAGATGGTTTTTCTGCTCCACCAGTCACTCACTCACACATTGTTTCACTTCCCTTTAAGAAGCCTCTCATGCAAATCAGCACAGAGAGAATCATCATACAGAACGACCTGAAATATATCAAACTACACTGGAAATAAAAAGACAAACCTTCACGTTAAAACTGTAAAACATCATAAGCATAACTGACTGAAGTATTTAGTGGAAGTATAAATAAACAGAAAATGAACTGACTGCATTCAAATGTTCTTCATCTGTATTTCAATCACATTTCAACATTGTAAAGTAACCCATCTTGATCGTTGCTCTGTTCAATTAAATAAAATGAATTAACTTTTACTTAAACAGTTATTTTTGTGGTATAAAATGTTATACTAACCTTAGCGATCATTTTTACATTAAGATTAAAATATATCTTCTCTCCAACCAAATATCAATTTTAAAACTTTACAATATTTTATTTTGTATTTGAAAACTTACTTCCAACATCCAGTCTGGTTCCTCCACCAAAAGTCCACAACAGTGATACAAACTCATTGAGCTGCCGTACAAAAACCTCTCACTGTAGAGAGACACGGCTCTCTGACTTTGTCAGACTAATCTAAAGCTATGAACCCTCAAGATGCAAATTTAACTTAACAGTTGGAAAGAAGGATTTATCCTGTGTCTTAGAATGTTAATTAAAATACAATTTTGAATATATATTGTTGAAGTGAACTTTGTCTTAGTTCCAAATATGCATGAAAAAGTTGAAAAGCAACTGCAAATTTTCACTACAGTATAGAATATAAATTAATATAAAATCAACATTAGCTGTTAGCATTAGCTGTTGTTTTTTAAACATTTGACTTACTTCCAACATCCAGTCTGGTTCCTCCACCGAACGGGTACCACAGTGATACAAACTCATTGAGCCGCCGTACAAAAACCTCTCACTGTAGAGAGACACGGCTCTCTGACTTTGACACAAACAAATCTGATTGTAACATAAATTCAAGTCGTATTTTTACATGTCAGCTTTTATTAGCTGACATGTAAAAATACAACTTGAATACATGTTTTGATTTGATGTGTTAATTTTAATTTTTTTTTTTTTATCCTATCCAAGATATTGGCAAATATCTTCCACCTCCATGCTTCTAGACACAAAATATGTCTAGAAGCATGAAACCAAAATGAAGTAAAATAGTTTATTTTTTAAATGTCTTATCAATACTCAGGTAAATTGATTGATCCATTGATAAACAGCATCATCAGAGTAATCCAAGTCCCTGTTGGAGTCAGTCAGAGCATTTCCATAGAGAGCCACTTTGCATCAGCAGCACCATGCTCTAGTGCTCTGGGAGAGTTTATAGTCCTGAGAGTCGAACACTGGATGACTGGTGGCGTGGTGATGGTGGATAGATAGGATGCTTGCCTTTGCCTTTGGTGTGGGAGACCTGGGTTCGATTCCCACTGTGTGAACACATGCTGACTGTTCAGCATTGTGTCCCTGAGCAAGACACTTAACCCCTAGTTGCTCCAGAGGTGTGTGACCTCTGGCATTTATAGCAATTGTAAGTTGCTTTGGATAAAAGCATCAGGTAAATGAATAAATGTAAATGACTGACAGCTGTCCTTCATGACAACAGAAGCCACAGAAATCCTCCTCATCAAAAACATGACTTTGATCTGCGTCCTCATCTGGACTCTCCTCTGCTGCTGCTTCACAGGTAAAGTCCAGAGAATCAAACTCCTCTCCTCTATCAACATCCGTCCCTCTGAAATGAAGCCCACAAAACCATGACGCTGCTTTATGTTTTTGTCTCTATCCTCAGAGTCCAGAGGCCAGGTCACAGTGACTCAGCCTGGAGCAGTGAGCTCTGCTCTGGGAGGCTCCGTCTCCATCAGATGTAGGACCGGGATGCAGGATGTTTATTTTAGTAACCCATACCCCCGTTTTGCCTGGTATCAACAGAGAGATGGAGAAACTCCTAAACTGCTCATTTACAATGCTAACATTCAAGCATCAGGGATTCCAGGTCGTTTTAAAGGCAGTGGATCAAACTCTGACTTCACTCTGACCATCAGTGGAGTCCAGACTGAAGATGCAGCAGTTTACTACTGTCAGAGTTTTCATTGGATTAACAGTCAAGCACCCACACACACTGTAAATTTTAAATTGCATCAAGTCGATTGAAAATGTCACCATACTGACATGCAGCAACAAATATGTCAAATTATACTGACTTTGGAATACGAAAAACAATCTCAGCACTAAGTCCATCCACTACATGTTGTGGAGTTTTCAGTCACATCACTTCATCTTCCTTAGCAGATGGAGCCGCCCAAGTTTTCATTGAAATGTAGATTTTCAAATTCCCATTCCTCTGTGGTGAAATTTATTTTACTCTAAAGCATGAACTTTCAGTCTCAACTTTTAGGTCAACATGGAGACACGGGAGCTCACACTTTCCAGCGTTTCCAGGGACTTGGGGTCTCACAGCATGATCAAATGTGACTGAGACAGTCAGTCGTTGTCAGCTGGTTGCATTTGTGTGTGATATTTGTGGTAAATCTACACCTTGTTTATAAAATGATGGATGTTAACACTTGATAATATTAATATCATTAGCAGTTTGGGGAAAGAAACTGAGACACTTGGGGAAATATTGAATTATCAATTTAATAATGACTTTATTAATCAATCAAACTACAGTAAATACAACTTAATAAAACAAAATATTGGTTATATGAACAGCGATAAATTCAAAATGTTGCAGTTTGATCAAAGGCAAACATTGGGATGAAGGGGTTATTTGGCTAAAGTAAAAAAAAGTTGCTTTCAAAGTATAATGGGAAATGAGTTAAAGGTCAACAAAAATTTAATGGTGGTGTAGTAGTGTAATAACTACAACATCATCAAGAACTCAATGGGGCTGTAGAAAAGTCTGGAAGCCAACTCAAAGCCAATTGCACAAGTCACCATCAAGTGCGGCATATACCAAGGTAATACACTATCCCCACTGCTGTTCTGCATAGGCCTGAACCCCCTCAGCCAGATCATCACAAAGACCAGTTCCGAAGTGGAACCAGACCAGTCACCTCCTCTACATTGATGACTCAAGCTGTCTGGAATGAGCGAGACATCGACTCACTGATCCACACTACCAGGATCTACAGCAACGACATTGGAATGTCGTTTGGACTGGACAAGTGTGGTCGCATGGTATCAACAAGAGGGAAGATGATCAGAACTAATGGGGTGAACTACCAGAAGGCTACATTGCAGACGTTCAGGACAGCTACAAATACCTTGGGGTGCCACAGGCAAACGGAAACCATAAGGAGGCAGCAAAGCACCACAGCCAAATACCTACAGAGAGTAAGGCAGGTCCTGAAAAGTCAGTTGAATGGGAAAAACAAGATCCGAGCCATCAATACACACGCCCTGCTTGTCATCAGATATCCCATTGGTATAATAAACTAGCCAAAGCAGGAGATAGAGGCTACTGACATCAAGACAAGAAAGCTCGTCACAATTTATGGAGAATCCAGCACCCTGAGACTGTACACCAAGCGTAGCGAGGGAGGTCGAGGGCTAGTGAGTGTCAAGACCACTGTCCAGGATGAAACAACAAAGATCCAGGAGTACATCAGGAAGATGGCCCCCAAAGATGAAGGGCTTAGTGA
>NC_060158.1:118172-127089 GCF_021292245.1 Micropterus dolomieu | reverse complement strand
CGCTGCTTTATGTTTTTGTCTCTATCCTCAGAGTCCAGAGGCCAGGTCACAGTGACTCAGCCTGGAGCAGTGAGCTCTGCTCTGGGAGGCTCCGTCTCCATCAGATGTAGGACCGGGATGCAGGATGTTTATTTTAGTAACCCATACCCCCGTTTTGCCTGGTATCAACAGAGAGATGGAGAAACTCCTAAACTGCTCATTTACAATGCTAACATTCAAGCATCAGGGATTCCAGGTCGTTTTAAAGGCAGTGGATCAAACTCTGACTTCACTCTGACCATCAGTGGAGTCCAGACTGAAGATGCAGCAGTTTACTACTGTCAGAGTTTTCATTGGATTAACAGTCAAGCACCCACACACACTGTAAATTTTAAATTGCATCAAGTCGATTGAAAATGTCACCATACTGACATGCAGCAACAAATATGTCAAATTATACTGACTTTGGAATACGAAAAACAATCTCAGCACTAAGTCCATCCACTACATGTTGTGGAGTTTTCAGTCACATCACTTCATCTTCCTTAGCAGATGGAGCCGCCCAAGTTTTCATTGAAATGTAGATTTTCAAATTCCCATTCCTCTGTGGTGAAATTTATTTTACTCTAAAGCATGAACTTTCAGTCTCAACTTTTAGGTCAACATGGAGACACGGGAGCTCACACTTTCCAGCGTTTCCAGGGACTTGGGGTCTCACAGCATGATCAAATGTGACTGAGACAGTCAGTCGTTGTCAGCTGGTTGCATTTGTGTGTGATATTTGTGGTAAATCTACACCTTGTTTATAAAATGATGGATGTTAACACTTGATAATATTAATATCATTAGCAGTTTGGGGAAAGAAACTGAGACACTTGGGGAAATATTGAATTATCAATTTAATAATGACTTTATTAATCAATCAAACTACAGTAAATACAACTTAATAAAACAAAATATTGGTTATATGAACAGCGATAAATTCAAAATGTTGCAGTTTGATCAAAGGCAAACATTGGGATGAAGGGGTTATTTGGCTAAAGTAAAAAAAAGTTGCTTTCAAAGTATAATGGGAAATGAGTTAAAGGTCAACAAAAATTTAATGGTGGTGTAGTAGTGTAATAACTACAACATCATCAAGAACTCAATGGGGCTGTAGAAAAGTCTGGAAGCCAACTCAAAGCCAATTGCACAAGTCACCATCAAGTGCGGCATATACCAAGGTAATACACTATCCCCACTGCTGTTCTGCATAGGCCTGAACCCCCTCAGCCAGATCATCACAAAGACCAGTTCCGAAGTGGAACCAGACCAGTCACCTCCTCTACATTGATGACTCAAGCTGTCTGGAATGAGCGAGACATCGACTCACTGATCCACACTACCAGGATCTACAGCAACGACATTGGAATGTCGTTTGGACTGGACAAGTGTGGTCGCATGGTATCAACAAGAGGGAAGATGATCAGAACTAATGGGGTGAACTACCAGAAGGCTACATTGCAGACGTTCAGGACAGCTACAAATACCTTGGGGTGCCACAGGCAAACGGAAACCATAAGGAGGCAGCAAAGCACCACAGCCAAATACCTACAGAGAGTAAGGCAGGTCCTGAAAAGTCAGTTGAATGGGAAAAACAAGATCCGAGCCATCAATACACACGCCCTGCTTGTCATCAGATATCCCATTGGTATAATAAACTAGCCAAAGCAGGAGATAGAGGCTACTGACATCAAGACAAGAAAGCTCGTCACAATTTATGGAGAATCCAGCACCCTGAGACTGTACACCAAGCGTAGCGAGGGAGGTCGAGGGCTAGTGAGTGTCAAGACCACTGTCCAGGATGAAACAACAAAGATCCAGGAGTACATCAGGAAGATGGCCCCCAAAGATGAAGGGCTTAGTGAGTACCTCAGGCAGCAGAAACCCGAGGGTGAGGACAAGGAAGATGAAGAACCTTCATGGAGGGACAAGCTGCTGCATGGCATGTACCACAGACAAATAGAAGAAGTAACTGATATCAAGAAATCCTAGCAGTGGCTGGAAAAGGCTGGACTAAAGGACAGCACAGAAGCATTAATCATGGCAGCACAAAAACAGGCACTCAGTACAAGATCAATAGAGGCTGGGATCTACCACACCAGGCATAATCCCAGGTGCAGACTGTGCAAGGATGCCCCTGAGACAGTAAAGTAAATAACAGCAGGGTGTAAGATGCAGGCAGGAAGAGCGTACATGGAACGCCATAACCAGGTAGCTGTCATAGTGTACAGGAACATCTGCCATGAGTATGGGCTGGAAGTCCCGAGGTCAAAACACCTCCTAAGGTAGTTGAGAATGACCGAGCTAAGATCCTGTGGGACTTCAAGATCCAGACTGTAAACTGGTGATGGCTAACCAACCAGACATTCTTCTTCTGCTGTTTGGCTAACCAAACAGCAGAAGAAGGCATTAGTGATAGATGTGGCAATCCCAAGCGACAGCAACATCAAGAACAAGGAACACGAAAAGCTTGAGAAATACCAAGGGCTGAAAGAGGAGCTAGAAAAGATATGAAAGTAAGAGCAACAGTGGTGCCATTGGTAATCGGAGCACTGGGGGCTGTGACCCTCAAACTGTGAGAGTGGCTACAGCAGATTCCAGGTAAAACATCGGAGGTCTCTGTCCAGAAGAGAGCAGTCCTAGGAACAGCTAAGATACTGCGCAGAACCCTTAAACTCCCAGGCCTCTGGTAGAGGACCCGAGCTTGGGGATGACACATGTCACCCCGCAAGAGGTGAGAGTTTTTTAAAAAAAAAAAATTTATATATATATCAGCAAACCTGGAGTGAGAGAGGGTTTGGGGGTGCAGCAACCTGGTCAAGATGTATAAGGGGATGCATTGCGCGTTTGGGAGGTTTGGGAACCGCTAGGTCTAATACATAAAGGAGATTTGAATTTTATGTCTATGATTTAAAAGCTCATTTTGACATCAACTTACAGTATCTGACCACACATGTGCTTTGCCTTACTGTTTGCAGCTTTTCAAAATACAAAAATATAATGGAATCTAATGCAGTAATCAGCTTTTGGACAATGCACATTTGTTTCTTCTTTCAATTGCATTGTAAGTTTTCTTATTTTCCACTGTTTCATTTGTTATTTATTGTTGCTATTGTTCAGAATATTTTTTAACAAAAGCTTTCAAAAAGTGATGGAGACATTCTGATTCTGACCTGTCCCCAGCGTCCCCAGTGTAAATGACACCTATCTGTTAATACTTTTAAATGTCCCGCCCCATCCAGGCTGTGATTGGCTGGTTCACGACACTTGAAATTGACTTTTTCTCTTCTCCCTCATCTCTCTCCGCTGACCGAGTTTAGCAGACAGGCACAGAAACAGGTGAGCGTCACGTAGTGTACTAAGACTACTTGTCTTTTTCTTTTGTCTGTGATTTTATCTGGCCAACAATACAATGCAAATTTGTCAGCAGTGATATAAAAGACAACTTATATGTTTAATTTTTTCAGCTGCGGTTCCTTTTCAGACAACCTTTTTATTATGAGTCATTTGTTCAGATTGTAGGTTAAACATTTTTTCTAAATTAACTTAATAAAGAAACAAAAAAATATAACAACTTTGCGATTGCCGCTGCTCCCTGCTCTTCTCCCCCAAGTTTAGCAACTCTCCACCAGTCAGCAGAATTTCAATCGCCCGCTCTGCCTGGCTCTCTTCACACAACACTCTCACGTACGGATAATCTCAATGCTGTTAGGGGTGCTCAAAGCCTGTGCCCCCCCAGCTATGTCATCTTGGACAATATCTCCCACCCACTCCATGATGTGCTGCTCAAACACAGGAAAATCCTTTCAGATCTTTTTATAATTCCACTGTCTTTTCTTATTTGCCAAATAAGTAGCCAGCCTGAAAAAGCAGATAAGAAAAGTCTTGTTCATGACCTTTGACCTCAGCCTCATACTGCTATGAGTTGTATTTTTTCCCTGTGGGTTTCTGAGTTTTGCCATTGTTTCATGTGTCCTTCTGTTTGCCTCTGTTTCCCTCATGTACTTCTGAATTATTTTGTCCATGTTTGTGCTATGTTCTGTTTAATCTTAGTTAAGTCTGTTTTCCCTGTTAGTTGTAGTTTATTGGTATATTTATGATCTGTCTGCTTATGTTCTGGATCAGTTATTTATATTCCTGGTTATTAGTTTCCTTATGGCTTTATTGGTGTCTCTCTGTTTTCCCTGGTGTCTCACTGTGTCTCGTTAGCCTCAGGTCTTTCACCTGTGTTGCTCCTGCCCTTGTCATTATCCCTTCTGTTCAGCCCTTGTCCGGTCATTGTTCGTGTTACGCCCTGTCTGTCGTGGCTTGGAGTTGCTCTGTCTCGTGTGGTATTTAGTCCTGCTTGTTCCCTGCTTGTTTACTGGCTGTCTCACGGAGTTATGGATTAGCTGTTTTGGATGTCTGTTTCGTTTGCTCATTTGGATTTAATCATTTTTGATTTTCTGGACTCTCTGGCCTCAGCCTGTATGTGTGCTCTTTTTTGTTTGTTGAATAAATCTCAAGATCTGAACCTGCCTGTTCCAGTGTCTGCATTTTGGGTTCTCCAACCTGTTTCTGCCACAAATCGTAACACATACTGGATTAAAGCAATTTCAACTATGTACATTTAACTGAAAATATGAAGACACAGATCGGTATCAGAAACATTCAGGATCAGAGCCTGTCCAAACAAAACCAGTACATCCCTGAAAGCACAAAATAGTATTTTAAATATATAAATGCATCTCATCTATAGAAAAGCTAAAAATCAACTTATATCATAAAAAGAAAATAAGTAACCTCCTTGATATAACTGTATCTGCATTTACTATATAAACAATATCAAATAAACATTTTCTCTAACATGCAAATCAAAACTCCACAAATACACTGTGACTAAATGTTTATTCTTTACCTTGGAAATGGCAAAACAAACTCAACATCCATCCACTAACTGTTATGGAGCTTTCTATCACATCATATGATCTCAGCAGATGGAGTCACTCAGTTTTCATGGAAATGTAGATTTTCAAATTCCTATTTCTCTGAGCATTTTTAGGACTTCATGTCCACATTGGCTTCAGAGTTAAAATTTTTCATGACAGCTGGGTGAACTCCATCTGCTGAGGAAGATTATTTCATAAAAAAAAGTAATGTAACTGATGATGACTTCCATGTTTTCTAGTTGGAGTTTCTCGAGGAAGCCTCAGAATCCCCTCAAACGCCCAACACTACTTTACTTGAATCCATATTACAGACACCTAAAGATATCAAACCTACATTGATATTAATGTCACTAATCAATGTCTAAAACACCATATTATATGTAGAGGATACTGAAAATGAGAAGTTTTCAGGATCCTCTACATGTAAATATGTAAATATGTAGATCAACGCTCTCAGCACTGAGGGGGAAACACCATGATATGTTGAGGACAGCTACAGCTCACTGACTCTGTGTGTTTGCATATGTGTCCTGCCTCAAGACAGTAATGCAGATGGTGAAATATTGACACAAAATAATGTATAGATTTATTAAAATTACGACATATGTTTCTCAGTGTCTTGAGATGTTATTTTCAAAGTAATTCAACATTCACATAAAAATGGGAGAATTAAAAATAAAAACATAACTATATTAATTAGAATAAAAATCATGCAGTTAAAAGTTTTAGTTATTGAACCACACTGAGAGGTTACAATAAGTAATGTCATTTCATAAGTTTTACTTTGTTTTAGGTGAGTATTTTATTTAAATTCCATGCACCTACATGTGGATTTTGTAAAATGTGAAGTCACTTTCATAAATTCTGTGGGGTTTTTTAGTTTTTTTTTGCTGATGAATCTCCTTATTTTAAAGCCTAAAATTATTTTTGTTGAAACTTTTGTAGATGTATTGATAGGATTGAGTATTTTGTCTTCATGCAAATAAAAAAAAAACACTGACTAAATAGGAAACCTCATTTACCTCAGGGTGAAGACACCTGGGGGATTTTCTATTATATGGTGAAGCCATTTTAGGATACTTAAAATATAAATAAACAAAAGCCACATTTGTTTTTAACTGATGAAACAGTATTTTTTCTGCAAATAATAAAATTTGAAGATATAATGACATGTTAGAAAATGTTGATTCCTGAAAACTAGTGACCAGCACAATTAAAAACATTAAAATAAACAAATATTCAACACTGAAATTAAATATTTGGTGTAAGAATCTAAGATAAGAACCATCTCATGCCGACAATACTATATTTTGTTTTTAATCCTTTAAACTGAGTTATGTAGATATTTATAAACCACATTTTAAATGACTTCATGAAAACACCTTCTTTCACTTTTCATTCACACCTTGTTTTTACCTGCATTAAGATAGTTCTGCTAAACAGAGACACTGTAAAGTGAGACTCAAGGAGTTTCTAGCTAAGTGAAAATAAATGATGCAATCCCAGAATGTATTAATAAAACCATTACCAGTGATGAATAAGTCTTCTTCTGACATCAGATATAATACTGCACTTATAACATCAAGGAATATACATATTTGTTGGTATAAAAGAATTCATGAAATATTTCTTAATTTGAAATAACTTTTTTTATTTTCTGACAGTGGTAACAGCATGAGCATCATTACATCAATCAAGCTTCACCAATAAAATTTCAATAATGTTAATAAGATCTGATGACAGAAAAAAGAGAGACAGAGTTACAGAGAGCAGGCTGAGAGCAGTAGCAGAGTAAAACCAGTAGCAAAGTCCCAGTGAGTCAGGTCAGGACTGGGAACACTGGTCTCTCCTCAGTGTCTCTGAGACCAGAGCCTGGGAGCCCTGGGTGGCCTCACAGGTCACAGAGCCCACCTTCCTCCACTGGTCTGCAGGGAGCCTCAGGGTGCTGCTCCAGCTGTAGCGGCCGTCCTTCTCCAGCACCCCGGGGCTCCTGCTCTCCTCCCAGCTGCTGCTGCTGCTGCTGCCGTCCACCTTCCAGGCCAGACTCCAGTCTGAGGGGAAGCCCTTGTTGGCCAGGCACATGAGCGTGGCCTTCCCCTGCTGCAGCTCCTCACTGGAGGGGGGCAGCACCGTCAGGGTGGGGACGACTCGACCCACTGCAAAAAGATGGGGGGAGAGAGAGAGAGAGAGAGAGAGAGACCTTTTTGAGAAACTGAATTTGGATGATTTGCCTGTGCTTTACTGATCAATAATAGTAGTTGAAGATTGCCAGATGTTGAGACGTGTCAAAAATAAGTTTCTCTTCCCTCTCCGAGCTCAGTAACCATGGTAACAGACAGGCTTCACTGCTGAACCATGACAACAGACAGGTTTCAGTACTAAAGATAAAAAGTTAAAAATGACAATTTGTTCCTCTGATGTATTCATGTTCAATGAACAAACTACACATATATCTATTCAATTCAGTTTTATTTATATAGCGCCAAATCACAACAACAGTTATCTCACAGCGCTTTTCATAAAAGAGCAGGTCTAAACCGTACTCTATGATGCTATTTACAGAAGCCCAACAGTTCCCAACAAGAGCAAGCACTAGGCGACAGAGGCAGAAACCTCGAGCAGAACCATGGCTCAGTGTGGGCGGCCATCTGCCTCGACCGGTTGGGGTGAAGGAGAGAGAGCGAGAGAGAGAGAGAGGGAGAGAGACACCTCGGATCTCCACATTTAAGAGTAGGCTTAAGACTTTCCTCTTTGATAAAGCTTATAGTTAGGGCTGGCTCAGGTGAGTCCTGAACCATCCCTTAGTTATGCTGCTATAGGCCTAGACTGCCGGGGGATTTCCCATGATGCACTGAGCTCCTCTCTCCTCTACTTTCTCTCCCTCTGTATGCAACCTCATCCCATTATTGCATGTTACTTTTCACTGAAGAAGATTTCAGTCTGGACAGGATGGGACACATTCAAGAATTCACTACTATTATAATCTAATAATCAGCTAAAATATTGCAATAATTCCTAGTGTTATAAAGTTAAACAGAATAAATACTGAATTAGCATAATTAAAGGACTCAAATGTACTTACAGTTAACCTCCAGTCTGGTTCCTCCACCAAAAGTCCTCCACAGTGATACAAACTCATTGAGCCGCTGTACAAAAACCTCTCACTGTAGAGAGACACGGCTCTCTGACTTTGACACAAACAAATTCAACTAAACATTGACAGTTATGAAATAAAAAGTCAAACAGTAAAAAACTACACCATTTAAAAAGTATAAATTTCACCCTTACTGAATTGTTAAATGTCTACAAATATTCTGACTCATAGTAAAATGAAGCAAAATAGAAATGTTTAGGAAATAAACTTTAAATTGCATCATGTAAAATGACAATACAGAAATGATCAGAGATACATATTAATGAAAAAATGACACCTTAACGAAATAAACAAAAATCCTAGTGTTGAAATTTCAGTGCAACACTGATGTTAATTCCGTTGTTAATGAATTTAGTGAAATTTATACAACAGAGGACATTCTGAAATAACTTTTATCTGTGGCCAAATCCATAGAAAAAAAGAGAATTAATAGTTCCAATCAGTACTCTGATCTCAGTGATTGATCCATTGATAAAAAGCATTATCAGAGTAATCCAAGTTCCTGCTGGAGTCAGTCAGAGCATTTCCATAGAGAGCCACTTTGCATCAGCAGCACCATGCTCCAGTGCTCTGGGAGAGTTTATAGTCCTGAGAGTTGAACACTGGATGACTGACAGCTGTCCTTCATGACAACAGAAGCCACAGAAATCCTCCTCATCAAAAACATGACTTTGACCTGCGTCCTCATCTGGACTCTCCTCTGCTGCTGCTTCACAGGTAAAGTCCAGAGAATCAAACTCCTCTCCTCTATGAACATCCGTCCCTCTGAAATGAAGCCCACAAAACCATGACGCTGCTTTATGTTTTTGTCTCT
>NC_060158.1:115891-118072 GCF_021292245.1 Micropterus dolomieu | reverse complement strand
TGAACAACCACTGACCTGGAAGGGCAGGGGAAAAGATGTAGTAGGACTGCTACAATGGTTGAGTTTGAGTGTTTCAAAGAATTGGCTAGTTATAGCCTCCACTTTGCCTGTGAAGAAGGCAGCAAAGGTATCAGCAGACAAGTTTGTGGGTGGTGGAGGTGGAGGAGGCTTTAGTAGCGCTTTAAAAGTGGAAAATAATTTCCTTGAGTCAGTGGCACTGCTTATTCTGTCATTCTAGAATGCAGTTTTGGCAGCACTGAATCTTGTTGAGAAGGAGGATAGGAGCAATTGATAGCCCTTAAGATCGGCGGGGTCTTTGATTTTTCGCCATTTTCTTTCAGCCGCTCTGAGATCAGTACGGAGCCCACGGATGGTATCAGTTAGCCACGGGCTAACGGCGAGCAGGCTTGGTGGATAGAGGACACAGGCAATCCAGGGACGAGCTTAGTGTAGAGCACAGAGATTGTGTGGCATCATTGACCTCAAGTGAGGAAAATGTGTTGAGGGTGGGTAGAGCGGAAGCTATCGCTGAGGCAAAGTGAGCGGGAGACAGGTTGCGGTGGTGTGAAACCAATGGTGTTGGAAGAATGGGCTTTTCCTGTAGGCATACTGTGAACTGAATGAAATAGTGGTCAGACACATGTAGAGGTGTGACTGTTAGGCACTCTGTGGCACAGTTTTGGACAAGGACGAGGTCAAGCACCTTGCCAGCTTTGTGGGTCGAGGGGCTGAGAACCCATGTTAGATCAAAGGATTGAATCAGAGACAGGAAGTCTGCTGAGTTTGAATTGTCTAAGTGAATGTTCATGATGATGGTGCAGAGATGAAAAGTGAGAGGATCACCAAAGTTATTACAATTCACCCGGAGGGGCACATGAATATGTGAACCACATTTCATGGTGATCCATCAAATGGGTGTTAAATATGAACGTCATGGAGGTGCCAGAGGAAAGGTCAGGGAGCTCCGTTGTAATTAGGATTTATTGTCTAGGAACCATGAGTGTTTTTACTAAAATTTATACCAATCTGTCAGTTGGATGTTGAGATACAGTGTTTCACAGAATAAGCAAAAAATGTATCCTGCTGGTGGTGCTGTTGTATTTCTGTCTGTGATGAGTGTGTTTTGGTAGTTAGTGTGTGTCGTACAGTGTCAGAAATTAAAATACTGAAATTATGGGGAAGACTCGACCAACTGAAGAGAGAGATAATAAAGTGTATATGAGGTAAACTAAACTCCATCCTGTAAGTATTAGCACAGGAGATTGCTCGTTCTGCTGGTTTTCCTCACATTGGATGAAACTGGTTTCACTTCCCTCTCTGAAATCAGTTACCATGGCAACAGACGGGCATCACTGCTGAACCATGACAACAGACGGTTTTCAATACTAAAGACAAAAAGTTAAAACAGGCACACTTTTATTCAGGTGTATCTATTTATTAAATTAAATATTTCAAGATTGTGAGGCTTTATTTGTTTCAACTAGCATAAATTGTTCTTGTCTTAATCAATAACTTCATAAATGATAATGGGTTTGTTCTCTTCATATAGGCTGGAATCATCACTGAACAGTCGGGCTTCATTTCTGAAACATTCAAATGAACAAGGCTAACTACTGAACTACTCTTTCAAACTGATAAAACAACAAAAACAACAACAACTAAAACGTGTCCAATGTCTTTAAAATCATTATTCTGGGACAAAGACTGAATCCTGTGCACATTAAACACTTAATCAAAAGAAATTGGCAAAGTTCTTGAGCCTGAATATAACATTTTTAATTGGAGTGGATTGTAGTCTGGTTAACGACACTGAAGACTAAAAGAACTGCTGTGAATACATCATATTTCAAATGTCAGACATAATATGTGAGTATTGATCTTCAGTGAGTATTGATCCAATACTGGCTTTCCCATTACTTTACTATTCAGCTCTCACGCATTCATAATCGATACTTTGTTAATTTGTTAATCAATAAACAGCATCATCAGAGTAATCCAAGTCCCTGCTGGAGTCAGTCAGAGCATTTCCATAGAGAGCCACTTTGCATCAGCAGCACCATGCTCCAGTGCTCTGGGAGAGTTTATAGTCCTGAGAGTTGAACACTGGATGACTGACAGTTGTCCTTCATGACAACAGAAGCCACAGAAATCCTCCTCATCAAAAACATGACTTTGATCTGC
>NC_060158.1:115261-115871 GCF_021292245.1 Micropterus dolomieu | reverse complement strand
ATCAGTTTGTTGTAACTTCTTTATTTATTTGTTTCTTCACAAGTATATTTACAATTTCCATAGAGAGCCACTTTGCATCAGCAGCACCATGCTCCAGTGCTCTGGGAGAGTTTATAGTCCTGAGAGTTGAACACTGGATGACTGACAGTTGTCCTTCATGACAACAGAAGCCACAGAAATCCTCCTCATCAAAAACATGACTTTGATCTGCATCCTCATCTGGACTCTCCTCTGCTGCTGCTTCACAGGTAAAGTCCAGAGAATCAAACTCCTCTCCTCTATGAACATCCGTCCCTCTGAAATGAAGCCCACAAAACCATGACGCTGCTTTATGTTTTTGTCTCTGTATCCTCAGAGTCCAGAGGCCAGGTCACAGTGACTCAGCCTGGAGCAGTGAGCTCTGCTCTGGGAGGCTCCGTCTCCATCAAATGTAGGACCAGTCAGGATGTTTATGTTTGGAGCAACTACCACCTTTTAGCCTGGTACCAACAGAGAGATGCAGAAACTCCTAAACTGCTCATTTACTTTGCTAGCACTCGAGCATCAGGGATTCCAGGTCGTTTTACAGGCAGTGGATCAAACTCTGACTTCACTCTGACCATCAGTGGAG
>NC_060158.1:114724-115241 GCF_021292245.1 Micropterus dolomieu | reverse complement strand
AGGCTGGTCCGTGTGGCCCGATCCACAGACGAGCTACTGTAGTTCAAATTGGTGAAAAAGTTTAAGCTGGTTCTGACAGAGTCCCGGTCTCGACGGGACAGGGCTGTTTTGGCGGCAAAAGGGAGACCTAAATGACCAGCAGGTGGTCATACTGTTATGGCTGATTGGTGAGTGATCTTTATTGTTTAAAGATACAGACAAGCAACACTATGTTGTCCTTGTGACAAAATGTATGTGGAAAAGACACAAACAAACACACACATTCCGAGCCACAACCTCACCTTAACTAAAACCTTTAACTTGACACTAAAACTAAGTCTTAATGCTCACAGTCCTTGGTAAATTATTAATTTCTTTAACCTACAGTGGCCCTAATAAGTGTGAGCTCTGCCTTTATCTTTAATAAATATCACAAAGACATCAGTTTGTTGTAACTTCTTTATTTATTTGTTTCTTCACAAGTATATTTACAATTTCCATAGAGAGCCACTTTGCATCAGCAGCACCATGCTCCAGT
>NC_060158.1:112465-114704 GCF_021292245.1 Micropterus dolomieu | reverse complement strand
TATGTTGTCCTTGTGACAAAATGTATGTGGAAAAGACACAAACAAACACACACATTCCGAGCCACAACCTCACCTTAACTAAAACCTTTAACTTGACAGTAAAACTAAGTCTTAATGCTCACAGTCCTTGGTAAATTATTAATTTCTTTAACCTACAGTGGCCCTAATAAGTGTGAGCTCTGCCTTTATCTTTAATAAATATCACAAAGACATCAGTTTGTTGTAACTTCTTTATTTATTTGTTTCTTCACAAGTATATTTACAATTTCCATAGAGAGCCACTTTGCATCAGCAGCACCATGCTCCAGTGCTCTGGGAGAGTTTATAGTCCTGAGAGTTGAACACTGGATGACTGACAGCTGTCCTTCATGACAACAGAAGCCACAGAAATCCTCCTCATCAAAAACATGACTTTGATCTGCGTCCTCATCTGGACTCTCCTCTGCTGCTGCTTCACAGGTAAAGTCCAGAGAATCAAACTCCTCTCCTCTATGAACATCCGTCCCTCTGAAATGAAGCCCACAAAACCATGACGCTGCTTTATGTTTTTGTCTCTGTATCCTCAGAGTCCAGAGGCCAGGTCACAGTGACTCAGCCTGGAGCAGTGAGCTCTGCTCTGGGAGGCTCCGTCTCCATCAGATGTAGGACCAGTCAGAATGTTTATGTTTGAGCCCTACCACTATTTAGCCTGGTACCAACAGAGAGATGGAGAAACTCCTAAACTGCTCATTTACTCTGCTAGCACTCGAGCATCAGGGATTCCAGATCGTTTTACAGGCAGTGGATCAAACTCTGACTTCACTCTGACCATCAGTGGAGTCCAGACTGAAGATGCTGCAGTTTACTACTGTCAGAGTTATCATGAAATCAACAGTCAAGCTGTGTTCACACAGTGAAAAAGCGTCGTACAAAAACCTCCCTCAGTCAGACTGAACAGAAACTGAACTGACTGCTGCAGCTGGAAGCTACTGCAGAGACTGATACACTTCACTGAGGACACACACATACACACACACACACACACACACAGACACACATACAGTACGCACACATTTTCATCAAATAGATTGAACATTTCAACATGTTTGAACTAACCACCTATGAACATGTATCACTACAAGTTCAATGAGTAAAAATATCTTTAAATTAAATTTCTCCATCACAGCTTCTCACCATTCATCCATATCTCATTATAATCCCATTGTCTTGTCTGGTTTGCCAATTAATAAAAAAGAGCCAAACTGGGACAGTTAATGAGAAAGGTATCGGTCATCACCTTTGACCTCAGCCTCTCACTGGATCTCAGCTTTTTCAGCTATTTCCAGTTCAAATAAAATATGAACACACATCAGCACCATTAACCTTCATAACCAAAGATGGCAGAGCAGGACAGAGAGGGCAGATGTGAAGGACAACATGTAGCACAGACTAACTGCTTCTGTTAAAATGGCTTCCTTTCACACCACCTCCTACCTGCTTTAGGATAACAGATAAACACTGTCTGGTTGTACTGACAAAACTATCAGATGTGTTCTGTACATGGTCCTTAATGCCTTTTTTTATTATCCCCTGATCTTATAAAATACTAGTTATCTGACCCTGTGGTAAACCCGGTCTCTAATGGAATGTGATTATTAAAAACAAAGACAGTAGTTATTCCCGTAATTGAACCCCACTGATGAGATGAATAGGTCTTTATTTACTTACACAGACTGAGTTGTCATCACTTTCATTGGGCCTGTTATTTAAAACATTCCTGGGGTTAAAATCTCACAGTCATGTTGTATCACTTTATGCTGATTATATCCTGCTCTGTATTTCTGTTGCTAAAAATAAGATTCCTGACATTCTTACATTTATTCAGAGAAATAAAACTTACCATCATTTCTGGCTACAAATTAGGTCTAAACAACATATAAATCTTCATTAAGAGGAATCACCTGTGATACAAGATAAACGGTGGTTTTATATTAACATGCTTTATAGTTAGTGGTACCCCAGTTATTAAAGTATGAACAAGTGACATTAAAAAAAGACAGTCTTGCTATTATTGTGTCTTCATACCTTATTCAAATGACTGGTCCTATTATTAGATGTATGGCAAAAAAAAGAAAATCATGACATGTCAAACTTGATAAAAAATATAAATATAATCCACAAGGAAAGCAGTATTTGATGAGATTTTTTATTGTGTTGAACTATTAAAACCACTAATAATACAACAGGCAAGAACACTTAA
>NC_060158.1:110304-111479 GCF_021292245.1 Micropterus dolomieu | reverse complement strand
TCGTTTTACAGGCAGTGGATCAAACTCTGACTTCACTCTGACCATCAGTGGAGTCCAGACTGAAGATGCAGCAGTTTACTACTGTCAGAGTCAACACTATATCAACAGTCAGTATGTGTTCACACAGTGAAAAAGCGTCGTACAAAAACCTCCCTCAGTCAGACTGAACAGAAACTGAACTGACTGCTGCAGCTGGAAGCTACTGATACAGACTGATACACTTCACTGAGGACACACACACACACACACACACACACACACACACACACACACACACACACACACACACACACACACACACAATGTTTTCTACAAGGTTGAAGATTTCTCTACTTTTGCTTTAACCACCAATGAACATGTAGCAAAATACGCTCAATTTAAAAAAAACGAAAGAAATCTTACTTTGTCCATCACAGCTTCTCACGATCCATTCATGTCTTTTTATGATCCCACTCTCTTTTCTGATTTGCCAAAAATCCAGAGTAGCCAGCCTGGGAATGCAGATAAGAAAAGTCTTGTTAATGTCTTTGACCTCAACCTCATCCTGGATTAAAGCAATTTCAACTATGTACATTTAATTGAAAATATTAAGACACAGATCGTCATCAGAAACATTCAGGATCAGAGACTGCCCAAAAAAAACCAGTACATCCCTGAAAGCACAATATAGTGTTTTAAATATATAAACGCATGTTATCTATAGAGAAGCTAAATATCAACTTAAATCATAAAAATTCAAAAGAAAGAAGTAACCTCCTTGATATAAATATATCCGCATATACTAACGAATGTCGAATAACACATTTTCCACACTCCAACATGCAAATCAAAACTCCACAAATACACTGAGACTAAATGTTTATTCTTAACCTTGGAAATGGCAAAAAAAAAACCCTCACCACAACATCCATCCACTAACTGTTGTGGAGCTTTCAATCACATCACATGATCTTTCTTAGCAGATGGAGTCATTTTGATGGAAATGTAGATTTTCAAATTCCTGCATCTTTAGGAAGATCGATGTCCACTTTGGCCCTGCGATGGACTGGCGGCCTGTCCAGGTTGTACCCCGCCTTTGTCAGCTGGGACTGGCTCCAGCCCCCGCGACCCTGTACGCAGGATAAGGTTGATGATGGATGGATGTCCACTTATGGCGTTATGTAAACTGAGGTCCA
>NC_060158.1:109406-110284 GCF_021292245.1 Micropterus dolomieu | reverse complement strand
AAAAAAAACGAAAGAAATCTTACTTTGTCCATCACAGCTTCTCACGATCCATTCATGTCTTTTTATGATCCCACTCTCTTTTCTGATTTGCCAAAAATCCAGAGTAGCCAGCCTGGGAATGCAGATAAGAAAAGTCTTGTTAATGTCTTTGACCTCAACCTCATCCTGGATTAAAGCAATTTCAACTATGTACATTTAATTGAAAATATTAAGACACAGATCGTCATCAGAAACATTCAGGATCAGAGACTGTCCAAAAAAACCCAGTACATCCCTGAAAGCACAATATAGTGTTTTAAATATATAAACGCATGTTATCTATAGAGAAGCTAAATATCAACTTAAATCATAAAAATTCAAAAGAAAGAAGTAACCTCCTTGATATAACTATATCCGCATATACTAACGAATGTCGAATAACACATTTTCTCCAAAATGAAAAAGTCAGCTGGGACTGGCTCCAGCCCCCGCGACCCTGTACGCAGGATAAGGTTGATGATGGATGGATGTCCACTTATGGCGTTATGTAAACTGAGGTCCAGGAACAGGACCACGCCTCCCTCTTCCCCCTCACTGATTAAACCACATCAGTGTCCCATCACACACACCTGCTAATCCAATCACCACCACATACATAAGATCGCCCAAACTCTCTCTCCCATTAGCTGCTCCACAAGCGAGCCTCTACAGAGACGAGTCCCCACCCTGAGTCTCGACCCCCGGGTTCTCAGTAGCACTATACGACCCTCTCCCATCCACCTTCCCTCGACCCCTTTCATCCCTTCCCTCTTGACCCCTCCTCGTAAACATGATCACATGAACCACCTCTAACTTGGCGCGGTCCTGTTAGTGAACTAACTAACTAGTGAATTTAGGTT
>NC_060158.1:108085-109386 GCF_021292245.1 Micropterus dolomieu | reverse complement strand
AGTGTTTTAAATATATAAACGCATGTTATCTATAGAGAAGCTAAATATCAACTTAAATCATAAAAATTCAAAAGAAAGAAGTAACCTCCTTGATATAAATATATCCGCATATACTAACGAATGTCGAATAACACATTTTCCACACTCCAACATGCAAATCAAAACTCCACAAATACACTGAGACTAAATGTTTATTCTTAACCTTGGAAATGGCAAAAAAAAAACCCTCACCACAACATCCATCCACTAACTGTTGTGGAGCTTTCAATCACATCACATGATCTTTCTTAGCAGATGGAGTCATTTTGATGGAAATGTAGATTTTCAAATTCCTGCATCTTTAGGACTTCATGTCCACTTTGGCCCTGCGATGGACTGGCGGCCTGTCCAGGTTGTACCCCGCCTTTGTCAGCTGGGACTGGCTCCAGCCCCCGCGACCCTGTACGCAGGATAAGGTTGATGATGGATGGATGTCCACTTATGGCGTTATGTAAACTGAGGTCCAGGAACAGGACCACGCCTCCCTCTTCCCCCTCACTGATTAAACCACATCAGTGTCCCATCACACACACCTGCTAATCCAATCACCACCACATACATAAGATCGCCCAAACTCTCTCTCCCATTAGCTGCTCCACAAGCGAGCCTCTACAGAGACGAGTCCCCACCCTGAGTCTCGACCCCCGGGTTCTCAGTAGCACTATACGACCCTCTCCCATCCACCTTCCCTCGACCCCTTTCATCCCTTCCCTCTTGACCCCTCCTCGTAAACATGATCACATGAACCACCTCTAACTTGGCGCGGTCCTGTTAGTGAACTAACTAACTAGTGAATTTAGGTTAAAATATTCCATGACAGCTGGGTGAACTCCATCTGCTGAGGAAGATCATGTCATAAAAACAGTAATGTAACTGATGATGACTTCCATGTTTTCTGGTTGGAGTTTCTCGAGGAAGCTCTCTGAGATCGTCGGCATCAGCATCCCGTCAAACACCCAACACTACTTTACTTAAAGAAATTTCCATATTACAGACACCTAAAGATGTCAAACCTACATTGATATTAATGTCACTAATCATTGTCTAAAATACCATATTACCATATTACATGTAGAAGTTACTGAAAATGACATGTTTTCAGGATCCTCTACATGTAAATATGTAAATATGTAAATATGTAGATCAACGCTCTCAGCACTGAGGGGGAAACACCATGATATGTTGAGGACAGCTACAGCTCACTGACTCTGTGTGTTTGCATATGTGTCCTGCCTCTCTGCTCCCAGCCGTTAAGAGGCCAG
>NC_060158.1:101782-107985 GCF_021292245.1 Micropterus dolomieu | reverse complement strand
CAGCTTCAGTACTGCGTTTATCTCTCTGTTAGATTCCATTGGCTTCTCTCAGAGTGTTCATGAACCGACTCCCTGTTTTAACCACACCCTCGACCTTGTTTTGGTGTACGGTATTGAAATTGAACATTTAGTGGTGTTCCCACAGAATCCCTCTTTATCCGACCACTGTTTGATAACTTTTGAGTTTGTATTGCTGAACTACATGCCATTGGGCAAAAATTTCTATACAAGATGTCTGTCTGATAGTGCTGTAGCTAAATTTAAGGATGCGATTCCATCAGCTCTAAATACATTATCTAGTCACAAAGTAACGGAGGACTCCTATGCTAGTTTCAGTCCCTCCCAAATCGATCATCTTGTTGATAGTGCTGCAGGCTCGATGCGAATGACACTCGACTCTGTAGCCCCTCTAAAAAAGAAAATAATAAAACAAAGACTGTTAGCTCCATGGTATAATACTGAAGGAAAATAGGAACAACCGCAGGCTCCCCTTCGAGGGAACTCGAACTGCGTCGGTGACGACACTATGGGAACGCCTCTGGGCGTGGCAGGGCTGAAATCATGAATGAAACTATTCCAATCCTATTAGCGTTGCTAGAACGGTAGCGTGTGATGGTGTAACTGGAGGCATATATAAGCACACCGGCACACCGGACACATTAGCTTTTTTCTATTCAGCAGGCATTCTGGCATGTTTGAGACTACTCAGAAGAAAGCTACCACAAGACAAAATTACCTGGAAGGAGAAGCAGAAGAGATGGCTGGTGAGCAGTTCAGGCAGTGTGTCTTTCCATGCCCGCGCTACATCACAGCTGGGGACACTCATGCCCTGTGTGTTTTCTGTCTGGGGATGCCGCATGCCCAGGAACAGCAGGAACCGCGGGCCGGCAGTAACCTCTATGAGCTTTTCTGCAGCCCGAGCGCCACCCACACGTTCTTTCCTGATTTGCACAATGAGTTATGTAAATCATGGAACAGACCAAAAACAAAAAAGCTATCTTTCTCCCAGGCGTACCAGGCCGATCTTCTCAAGACTATGACCTAGGGGGAGGTCCCTCTGAGGAGGACCTGACTGAGCTCCATCGAGCTACGGACTTAAACGCTCCATGTTACCAAGCATTGGCTGCTCCATGGCAGCATTAGTTGCTACGGAGCGCCATCTGTGGCTCAACCTCTCAGGCATCCAGGGGAAGGAGAAGGCTTTTCTCCTGGATGTGCCCCTTTCTCCTACTGGCCTGTTTGGTGAGGCGATGGATGCTGTCATCAGCAGGTTTCAGCACGCTGAAACGCAGGGAGAGGCGTTTGAGCGATATCTCTCCCGCCGGTCTGGGTCCAGGACGGCGACGGCTGAAGAGAGACGAGCTCAGCCCTCGTCTAGCTCCTACCGCCGGAGCCAGAAGCGAAGCGTCGCTTCCCGTAGTTCCCCTCAACAAAACCGGGACGCGAGGCGGCGTTCTCGCCCACAGCCCCCCCCGAGAGGCTGACCGAGGTCCCCTCCCTTGTGGCGGCTCAGGCATCAGGCACTGTTTTCCCACCGTCTTGGCGCTCGGGACATGCTAACCGCCTCGAGGGGTTGCAGCTGGAAAACGATCGGGCTCACACACCGTGGGTCGCCAGTGAGTTTCCTTGGCGGTCCTCCGATTCAGGGTACCACCGGGGACCTACGCATAACACCGGCCACCAGCCCCGAGGGGATTTTGTAGAAGCATGGCGGAGCCTTGCAAACATTTCCCCGTGGGTCCTGCGCACCGTAGTGGATGGCTACAGGCTGCAGTTCCGGGTCCACCCCCCGCAGAAGTTCAACGGGGTGGTCTGGACTGCGGTGCACGCGGTGCAGAGCCAGGTGTTGGGACAAGAAGTTTGCTCTCTGCTGTAGAAAGGGGCTATAGAACTCATTTCCCCGCTAGTCAGGGAGTCCGGGTTCTACAGCCAGTACTTCATAGTTCCCAAGAACTGCGTCCGATTTTAGATCCCTCTCACAGGAAGTTCCTGAGGTTCGCCTTCGGGGGCGCGGCGTACCAGTATCGGGTTCTTACGTTCGGCCTAGCACTCTCTCCTCGCACGTTCACCAAATGCATGGATGCAGCTCTGGCCCCGCTGAGGCTCCAGGGCATCCGCATATTAAACTACATCGACGACTGGCTCATCTTTGCTCAGTCTCGGGAGTTAGCGGTTCGGCATCAAGGTGTCGTCCTCGCCCACCTTCAGCTTTTGGGGCTGCGGCTCAACATGAAGAAGAGCGTGCTGACGCCCGCCCAATCGACTGTGTTCCTAGGGGTGGTGTAGGACTCGACGACAATGCGGGCCCACCTGTTGCCTGCACGCGTCGGGTCCATTTTGTCCTCGGTGACCAGAGTGAAGCTAGGCCGCACCATCACTGTGAAACACTTTCAGAGGGTGTTGGGTCTCATGGCGGCAGCGTCCAGTGTAATCCTATCCGGTCTGCTGCACATCAGAGCCCTGCAGTGGTGGTTGAAATCCAAGGAATTCTCCCCGAGGGGAAATTCGTTCCATCTGATACGGGTTACAAGCAGGTGCCTTTGTTCCCTGTCAGTATGGAGGAAGGCTTGGTTCTTGTCACGGGGTCCCATGTTGGGAGCGTCATGTCGCCGGACAATTATTTCGACAGACGCCACACTCGCAGGGTGGGGCGCGGTCATGGACGGCTGCTTTGCGAGAGGCTTCCGGCAGGAGCATCATTTCTCTTGGCACATAAATTGCCTGGGAATGTTGGCGGTTTTCAGAGCTCTGAGGAGTTTTCTGCCCACTCTCCGCGGTCGCCACGTCCTTGTCAGGACCAACAACAAGGCGGTGGTGGCCTGTTTGAATCACCAGGGGGGTCTGCGCTCGTGCCCCTTTATGCAAATTGGCACATCAGAGACTGCTGTCCCTCAGAGGGACATACATCCCTGGGACCCAGAATCAGGGAGCAGACCTGCTGTCGAGACAGGGGCTGAGGCCCGGGGAATGGAGACTCCACCCCCAGGTGGTGGAGTTATTATGCGAAAGGTTTGGCCCCATTGACGTGGACTTGTTTGCGTCTCGAGAGACTACGCACTGTCCCCTGTGGTTCTCCCTCTCGCCCCCAGCCCCGCTAGGGCTGGATGCCATGGTGCAGACGTGGCCGAGGCTGCGCCTGTATGCTTTTCCCCCAGTCGCTCTGCTCCCGGGGGTTCTGGAGCGGGTCCGTCGTGACGGTGTCAGCCTACTGCTGGTAGCCCCATTTTGGCCGGCCCGAGTGTGGTTCTCGGACATAATATCGCTCCTCGAGGGCCCGCCCTGGCAGGTCCCCCTTTCACCCTTGCCCCGCCATGTGGAGACTGTGGGTCTGGCCCCTGAGGGGGCCCAGTTCCTGGAGACGGGCCTGACGGCGAGAACAGTCGAGATGCTGCTCAGCTCCAGAGCCCCGTCCACGAGAAGAACGTATGGCTTGAATGTGTTTGCCACCTGGTGTAGAGAACGGGCGGTGGACCCAGTTACCTGCCTGGTGACTATGGTACTGGAGTTCCTCCAGGACCGTTTCTCTGCTGGCCTTTCCCCATCCACACTCAAGGTGTATGTGGCTGCCGTGGCAGCGTTCCACACCCCTCTGAGGGATGGCCTCTGGGGAGGCTTCCACTGGTCGTGCGCTTCCTCCGTGGAGACCCGTGACTCGTTCCAGGGTTCCCACTTGGGACCTGGTGGTGGTTCTCGAAGCGCTGGCTGAGGCCCCTTCAAACCCCTGGAGTTGGCTGAGACCAAGCACCTGACCCTTAAGATGGCCTTTCTCCTCGCTATCACCTCTCTGATCTCCAGGCACTTTCGGTTTCTCCTCAATGCCTGGAGTTTGCCCCAGGGAGGGTCAGAGCCATCCTGCACCCCTGTCCGGGCTATGTCCCTAAGGTCCCGTCCAGGTTGGCAGGGTCTACGGTGCTGCAGGCGTTTCATCCCCCACCTCATGTGACGGCGGAGGACGGGAGACTTCATCTGCTCTGCCTGGTCAGATTACTGAGTATTTATACTCTGAGGTCTTCCCGGTGGAGGAAAGCAGACCAGTTGCTGGTGTGTTTCGGGTCCCCCAAGGCTGGGCTCCCCGCTTCTAAACACACGATCATCAACTGGATTGTTCAGACTATTTCCCTGGCCTATCAGGTGCACGGGTTACCTTCACCTATGGCCGTAAGGGCGCACTCTACTCGAGGCCTGGCAGCCTCTAGGGCCCTCCTCGCAGGGGCTTCACTCCAGGATTTGTGTGGGCCACTGTCCTCACACTTTCATCCGGTTTTTCAGTCTGGACCTTCCTTCTGCACCCGGCACCCGTGCACTCTCCTCCTAGTCGTACCTACAGGTTGCTGCACGCTGGGGGGGAGGGCGGAGGCTTCAGTGTGGAATAGTGGGTATTCTCATTCCCATAGTGCCGTCACCGACGCAGTTCGAGTTCCCTCGAAGGGGAACGTCTCGGGTTACGTATGTAACCCTTGTTCCCCAAGAAGGGGAAAGAGACACTGCGTCGGTCGGCCTTGCCTGGAGTGCTTTGCTTCATAGCAAAGAGCTAATGTGTCCGGTGTGCCAGCGTGCTTATATACACCTCCAGTTACGCCGTCACACGCTACCATTCTAGCAACGCCAATAGGATTGGAGTAGTTTCATTCATGATTCAGCCCTGCCATGCCCAAAGGCGTTCCCATAGTGTTGTCACCGACGCAGTGTCTCATTCCCCTTCTCGGGGAACAAGGGTTACATACGTAACCCGATACGTTTCTTTTCAGCACTGTAGTCACAGCTCTATTGAGCCAAGTATTCCCATAGCTCTCAGTAGTTACGACTTCATGAGCTTCTTTAATGATAAAATTCTAACTATTAAAAACAAAATTCACCAAGACCTGCCCTCAACTGGCACCGTCTTATCTCTAAACTCAGGAACCTTAGAAACAGCTGAAGAACCAGATATATGTTTAGACTGCTTTGCTTCCCTCAATCTTTACCAACTAACTTCAATAATTTCTTCATCTAAACCATCAACCTGCCTCTTAGACCCCATCCCGACTAGGCTGCTTAAAGATGTTTTACCCTTAGTCAGCACTTCTATACACTTCAGCACTATATATATGATCAATCTATCTCTATCAACAGGCTATGTACCACAGTACTTTAAAGTAGCTGTAATTGAACCTCTTCTGAAAAAGCCCAAACTTGATCCAAATGTTTTAGCCAACTATACACCTATATCTAACCTTCTGTTTCTCTCTCCTGGAGAAAGCAGTTGCTAAACAGCTGTGTGACTTTCTACAGAGCAATAGTTTATTTGAGGATTTTCAGTCAGGATTTAGAGCTCATCATAGCACAGAGACAGCACTGGTGAAAATTACTAATGACCTCCTTATTGCATCAGACAAAGGACTTGTCTCTGTACTGGTTTTATTAGATCTTAGTGCTGCATTTGATACCATTGACCATCAGATCCTATTGCAGAGACTAGAATATTTCATTGGCATTAAAGGAACCGCTCTAAGCTGGTTTAAGTCCTATTTATCAGATCGATTTCAGTTTGTACATGTTAACAAGAGTCCTCCATGCACGCCAAAGTTACTCATGGAGTTCCTCAAGGATCTGTCCTTGGACCAATCCTCTTA
The DNA here is from genome assembly GCF_021292245.1 of Micropterus dolomieu. Taxonomy (NCBI): domain Eukaryota; kingdom Metazoa; phylum Chordata; class Actinopteri; order Centrarchiformes; family Centrarchidae; genus Micropterus; species Micropterus dolomieu. Next base: position 102,373 of record NC_060158.1, on the reverse strand, counting down.
ACTTTATATATGCTTCCTTTAGGCAATATTATCAGGAAACATTCCATAAGCTTTCATTGTTATGCAGATGATACTCTATCGATCTATCGATCAAGCCAGATGACACTCATCAGTTAGCTAAACTTCAAATGTGCCTTCAGGATGTTAAAACCTGGATGACCTGTAATTTTTTCATGTTAAACTCAGATAAAACTGAAGTTATTGCTCTGGGGCCTAAGCACCTCCGTGACGCATTATCTAAAGATATAGTTTCCCTGGATGGCATCGCCTTGGCCTCCAGCACCACTGTGAGGAATCTTGGAGTTATCTTTGATCAGGACATGTCGTTTAAGTCTCACATTAGGCAAATTTCAAGGACCGCCTTTTTTCACCCACGTAATATTGCGAAAATCAGGAACATCCTGTCTAAAAATGATGCAGAAAAACTAGTCCATGCATTTGTTACTTCTAGGCTGGATTACTGCAATTCCTTATTATCAGGCTGCTCGAAAAAGTCCATTAAGACTCTTCAGCTGATCCAGAATGCTGCAGCACGTGTTCTGACAGGAACCAGGAAAAGAGATCACATTTCTCCTGTTTTAGCTTCTTTGC
>NC_060158.1:95305-101682 GCF_021292245.1 Micropterus dolomieu | reverse complement strand
GTTACCATTAACACTATTATAAATATCTGTACCATTTTTCATTTAGTCTATAGCAACATTACCTTCACTGTCTGTACCTCTGTGTGTATATTGTGTAGGCTGCCTCCCTCCCCTCTCTCTCTCCTTACATCCCTCTCTTTCTCTCTCTTTCTCTCTCTTTCTCTCTCTCTCTCTCTCCTTCACCCCAACCGGTCGAGGCAGATGGCCGCCCACCCTGAGCCATGGTTCTGCTCGAGGTTTCTTAAAAGGAAGTTTTTCCTTGCCTCTGTCACCTAGTGCTTGCTCTTGGTGGGAACTGTTGGGCTTCTGTAAATATCATCACAGAGTATGGTCTAGACCTGCTCTTTTATGAAAAGCTCTGTGAGATAACTTGTTGTGATTTGGCGCTATATAAATAAAACTGAATTGAATTGAATTGAATTGAACATTTGTACTGGCAGAAGTTGTTTTTTATGATAATATAGTAACTTCTGTAGCTAACTTCTAAACTCAAGTCCCTGGTGTAGTCAGTCAGAGCATTTCCATAGAGAGCCACTTTGCATCAGCAGCACCATGCTCCAGTGCTCTGGGAGAGTTTATAGTCCTGAGAGTTGAACACTGGATGACTGACAGCTGTCCTTCATGACAACAGAAGCCACAGAAATCCTCCTCATCAAAAACATGACTTTGATCTCCGTCCTCATCTGGACTCTCCTCTGCTGCTGCTTCACAGGTAAAGTCCAGAGAATCAAACTCCTCTCCTCTATGAACATCCGACCCTCTGAAATGAAGCCAACAAAACCATGACGCTGCTTTATGTTTTTGTCTCTGTATCCTCAGAGTCCAGAGGCCAGGTCACAGTGACTCAGCCTGGAGCAGTGAGCTCTGCTCTGGGAGGCTCCGTCTCCATCAGGTGTAGGACCAGTCAGAATGTTCATGTTTGGAGCGGCCACCAACTTTTTGCCTGGTACCAACAGAGAGATGGAGAAACACCTAAACTCCTCATTTACTATGCTAGCACTCGAGCATCAGGGATTCCAGTTCGTTTTACAGGCAGTGGATCAAACTCTGACTTCACTCTGACCATCAGTGGAGTCCAGACTGAAGATGCTGCAGTTTACTACTGTCAGAGTTATCATGAAATCAACAGTCAGCGTGTGTTCACACAGTGAAAAAGCGTCGTACAAAAACCTCCCTCAGTCAGACTGAACAGAAACTGAACTGACTGCTGCAGCTGGAAGCTACTGCAGAGACTGATACACTTCACTGAGGACACACACACATGCACACACACACACACCAATGCATTAGCTGGATATAAACACTTTACAGATTGAAGTGATCTTTATTATTTTATATTCTTTTTAAAGGTTTAACTTTTTAAGTCAGTCCCTTGTATTTTAATAAATCTGGAAAATGTTGCTGTGCTGAAGCATGTAAATCCAAAAGACATTCCAGGACCAGATGGTACTTCTGGATGAAAATTAACTAATTTTGCAGAACAGCTTGAGTGTCTCAACTTTTTTCCAAACCCCCTCAATTCAAGTCGTATTCCCAAATAAGGAAATTATCTCATGTTGTACCATTTCCAAAGAGAGCTAATTTAAAATAAGTTTAAGAGTACAGGCCAGTCAACATCACATCATTTATTTTGAAGATTTTTGAAAAGATCAAAAACCACCAGGCAGGTAAGGTGTTAAGGACAACGAGCTCGTCATCCTCAATACCATACATCTTGGGAAACCTTTGACCCATGCTGTACTTTTGTTTGCTGATGTTTCATTTAATTACACAGAGCCGAACCTTTTAACCTAAAGATTGGTTTCTGATTTGTTTCGTCAGTTTGTTTTGTGGATTTTGGATTTTTTGAATTAAAGTCATCAGCTGGTTCTTGTGAATGCCTATCTGAAACATGCAATGGCTCACCTCTATGTGTGTTTTGTCCCCTTTACTTTTTAGCAGATCCACCAACAGCTGCAGAAGCTGTGAAGAAGGCAGCTACCTTGTCAGATTCTCAGATGATGCTGCTCTGCTGTCTCTGCTGTATGAGCTTCAGGGTGCAGAACAGGACCCTTGCTGTACTCCTCCGACATTTGTGAGGTGATAATATTTTGGGGTTGAATGTTTTAAAAACCAAAAAAACTATTATTCATTTTAGACACATCAAAAATAACATCACAGAGAGAATCTTTTATGATGAGAAGGTAGAAATTGTCAGTTCTTACGAGTGCTTGGATAGCGTTTTTGACAACCAGAGAGATGGTTCACTTTTATAGTCAGTCATGTGTTTTTTTGTTGTTTTTATGACTATTTTCTTCAGTCGTTCAACCTTTTCTTTTAATAGCAGATAGCAGATTCCACAGTCGAATAGTGAAAGGCAGAAACAGCCTGAATGATATTGTTGAGATCTGTTCAAACATTACTGGAATCAAACAGAGGCATCTAAGTTCCTTCTGTGACCAACAAATCGTGATGAAATCAGTGAGCATTGTGAACTACCTGAGCAGGTCTCAGCTGGTCAGTTCTCATTGCTGTCTTCAGGACATCACTTTCCTCTACAGTAGGCTCTACCTACCTGCAAAACTAATCATTACTGTAAGTCCTTCTAACCCTCTGCTGTCTGCCTTCTCAATTCATTGTAGTTTTTTCTTTCATTATTGATATTTTGTATGTTTTTATGACTTTGTATGGCCTCATTACTATGTGTATCTTTGTAGATTGTCGTTAAAACATCTATAGTTATTAATATAAATATTACACATATATAGTCTTGGAATGATTTTAGTTTTGTGATTTACTGTGTTTTTCTTTCTTCCTGTCTACTGTGTTTATGCAACACATTCTCACTCCCCATTTCGTCACATATGGATGCTTGGTCAAAAACCCCTTGGTGCTGCTTTTTAATGCCCTGGGTACCCTTTATGCATCGTTTTTCAAGTAGCAGGCCTCAGCGATTCAAATTAGCTACAAAAAGTATGCAACAACGGTTAAACTTTCAAAATAAAACAAAATAAAAAATCAGGTAACGTTGTGAAACGTCACATAGTTAAGTTGAACCGTCTTAATTTGGTTAAGTTTAGGCACCAAAACTACTTGGTTAGAGTTAGGAAAAGGTCATAGTTAGGCTTAAAATAACAATCTTACTTACCATGGCAACAGACAGTTTTCAATACTAAAGATAAAAATTTAAAACTGCCGCACTTTTACTTTTATTATGTACTTCTTCTTAAATTATATATTTCACTTATAGTGAGATTGTGAGATTTTCATTGTTTTAATTATCTTAAATATTTCTTGTCTCACGCAAAAATCTCCTACACGATGATGGTTCGTTTGTTCTCCTCATTTAAGCAGGAATCATCACTGAACAGTCAGGCTTCATTACTGAAACATTCAAATGAACAATGCTAACTACAGAAACACTTTTCAAACAAACTGATAAAACAGAAAAACATCATGTCCCAGGGCTTTAAAATCATTAGTTTGGGAGAAAGATCCAATTCTGTGCACATGAAACACTGAATCAAAAGAAATTGGACATTATATTAAAACTTCATTCAGCATAGTTTTCAAAAAAATTCTTTAGAATTGTTTATAATGTAATTTAAAGTTTTAGTGCAACAAGATTTTTCATTGGAGTGGGTTTTATTCAGACACTGAAGACTTCAAGAATAGCTGTGAATACATCACATTTCAAATATCAGAAACAATCGATCATACAGAGTAATTCAGCATAGTTTCATCAGAGAACTGACCCAACATTACAACCATGTTTCGCCAAAGTGGTAGGTGACAACAAGAAAGCAAGTGGGGAAAAAGTCACTTATTTCTTAGATAAGGATGTCTTGCTGATGGTCACCACTCTTAGCAGCTGATTCTGGGTGGGACGGTGTGAACCAGATAGTTGTGCCCTTGCCAAAGGGGCAAAGGGGCACAGCATGTTTTATCTGTAGCGTGTGAGAGCAAGTAGCCCGGTCATCTAGGTGTTACAAAGACTTACCAGAACATTCTTAAACATTTCTTTTGGCCCAGTTTTTCCACAGTTGTCATGTAAGTTGTCAGGAAGGCCAAACCAGGTAATTCCCCCTGCGCCTCTGTGTCCAATCCCAGTGATTGATAAACCGTTCAATCGCATCCTAATTGACTGTGTAGGACCTTTACCTTGCACTAAGAGCGGTAACAATTACATAGTTACAATGATGTGCGTGGCTGCGTGGTTCACTGAAGCCTTTCTTCTGCGCACTATTACTACTCGTGTTGTTGTTAAAGCGCTGACTAAGTTCTTCCTTCTTCCTTGTACTTTCAGGTTGCCGCGTGTCGTACAGTCTGATAGAGGGACCAACTTCCAATCTAACCTTTTCAAAAAGGTGCTTAAAACATTGAATGTGCGCCATGTGGTCTCATCAGCTTAATATCCTGAGTCACAAGGAGCTCTTGAACATTGGCATCAGACATTAAAGTAGATGATCCCAAAATATTGTGAGGAAAATGGGACTGATTGGACAATATAATACAGAACAGGACAGAAAGTGAGTGATGCCACATCGTAGACTCACTGCTTCTCATGAAATGTCCACCTTTTATCTTTTATACCAGCTACTTCCTGCTTTAGGATACCAGAGCTATAGAGACGCTGTTGGACTGCGCTGACAGAGCTATCAGATGTGTTGTGTACATAACACTTACATTTATTTTGAAATGATCAGCTGATGTTATAAAATACTAGTTATCTGACCCAGAGATAAACCCAGTCTCTGTGTATTTAATAGATTTACTGTGATTATTAGGACTGGAACATAAGACAGCAGTTATTCCTGTAATTAGAAACCGCTGATGAGATGAATAGGTCTTTCTTTTATTCTACATACTGTGTTTTATGACCCTGAGTCATAGTTTTTGTTTGACTGTGAATCTTTTTCCTCTATAGGCCAAGCTGGCCACTGAGCAGCTGCACTGGAGCAGTATGGGCCTTGCTCAAGGGCACCTCAGTGGTGGTAAATGAGCAGTGTTTATTTCACTTTCTACACTCAGATTTATCCTGCCGGTCTAGAGATTGATAGCGATTGACAGCGACCTCCCGGTCACAAGCTCGCGTCTCTAACCTTTAAGCTGATGATACACAGAGAAACTTTTAGAGCAATCGTGCAGGGCAACATTGCCGTCAATAGTAATGAGTAAAGATTACTACCGTAATCCCCTTCTCCCACCACTCCGCCCCGCCCTGCACCGCCGCCACCCGTTCAAAACATAGTCGGACTTGCCACTAGCAAGATTGCCCAGCAACATTGCTCAAAAAGTTGCCCCATGTATCATCAGCTTTAGGCCACCACTGCCCAAACATTCCTGTGGTTAAAATCTCAAATCAAATTCATCTTGTATCACTTTATGGTGACGATACCCTGCTTCATATTTCTAATTCTAACAATGACATTTCTTCAGAGGGATAAATCTTAATAATAATTCTGAATATATAATAATATGATTACATATATAATAATAATTTCTAGGTGCAAATTACATCATAACAACATAACTATCTTCATCATGAACTGACTTCAGTGATACCAGATATGAGTGTTTTTTTATGAATAAAATGCTTTAATCATTAAAAATAATGTTACCAAGGTTCATTAAATCAGATGTTATTCCCCAGTCATGAAAGATGTTTAATTTTAACATGTATTCCAAATGTAAGTCATAAAAGTTGTCACTCTGGTATATATAAACAAGAGAAAGCCATTATTTGATATTTTTATTGTTTGAATTATTAAAACCATCAACAATACAACAAGCAAGAACACATTGATGTTGAAATGTGTAATGACAGAAAAGAAGAACCAGAGAGAGTGCAGACTGAGAGCAGTAGCAGAGTAAAACCACTAGCAGAGTCCCAGTGAGTCAGGTCAGGACTGGGAACACTGGTCTCTCCTCAGCGTCTCTGAGACCAGAGCCTGGGAGCCCTGGGTGGCCTCACAGGTCACAGAGCCCACCTTCCTCCACTGGTCTGCAGGGAGCCTCAGGGTGCTGCTCCAGCTGTAGCGGCCGTCCTTCTCCAGCACCCCGGGGCTCCTGCTCTCCTCCCAGCTGCTGCTGCTGCTGCTGCCGTCCACCTTCCAGGCCAGACTCCAGTCTGAGGGGAAGCCCTTGTTGGCCAGGCACATGAGCGTGGCCTTCCCCTGCTGCAGCTCCTCACTGGAGGGGGGCAGCACCGTCAGGGTGGGACGGACATCACCTAGGAGACACCAATCAGCTTAGAGGACACCTTTACTGTGTGAGAGCTGATTTTCTCCTTTAAGGAGTTTCTGTCAGATGGTTTTTCTGCTCCACCAGTCACTCACTCACACATTGTTTCACTTCCCTTTAAGAAGCCTCTCATGCAAATCAGCACAGAGAGAATC
>NC_060158.1:87514-95205 GCF_021292245.1 Micropterus dolomieu | reverse complement strand
TAGAGAGCCACTTTGCATCAGCAGCACCATGCTCCAGTGCTCTGGGAGAGTTTATAGTCCTGAGAGTTGAACACTGGATGACTGACAGCTGTCCTTCATGACAACAGAAGCCACAGAAATCCTCCTCATCAAAAACATGACTTTGATCTGCGTCCTCATCTGGACTCTCCTCTGCTGCTGCTTCACAGGTAAAGTCCAGAGAATCAAACTCCTCTCCTCTATGAACATCCGTCCCTCTGAAATGAAGCCCACAAAACCATGACGCTGCTTTATGTTTTTGTCTCTGTATCCTCAGAGTCCAGAGGCCAGGTCACAGTGACTCAGCCTGGAGCAGTGAGCTCTGCTCTGGGAGGCTCCGTCTCCATCAAATGTAGGACCAGTCATAGGGTAGATGATGGAGAGGACCTAGCCTGGTACCAACAGAGAGATGGAGAAACACCTAAACTCCTCATTTACATTACAAATCACAGAGCATCAGGGATTCCAGGTCGTTTTACAGGCAGTGGATCAAACACTGACTTCACTCTGACCATCAGTGGAGTCCAGGCTGAAGATGCAGCAGTTTACTACTGTCAGGGTGAATTCTATGCAAACAGTCAGTGGTTGTTCACACAGTGAAAAAGCGTCGTACAAAAACCTCCCTCAGTCAGACTGAACAGAAACTGAACTGACTGCTGCAGCTGGAAGCTACTGCAGAGACTGATACACTTCACTGAGGACACACACACACACACACACACACACACACACACACACACACACACACACACACACACGTCATCTATGAGGTTGAAAATTTCACAACTTTTGCTTTAACCACCAATGTAGCAAAATAATACTACAAAAAAATAGTAAATCAAATTACTTTGTCCATCCAGTCAGATCTTTTAATAATCCCACTGTCTTTTCTGATTTGCCAAATAATCCAGAGTAGCCAGCCTGGGGAAGAAGATAAGAAAAGTCTTTGTTACGACCTTTGAACTCAGCCTCATACGGGATTAAAGCAATTTCAAATATATACATTTAATTGAAAATATGAAGACACAGATCGCTATCAGAAACATTCAGGATCAGAGACTGTCCAAACAAAACCAGTACATCCCTGAAAGCACAAAATTGCCTGGAGCAGTGAGCTCTGCTCTGGGAGGCTCCGTCTCCATCAGATGTAGGACCAGTCAGAATGTTTACTTTGCAGGCAACTACCACCATTTACACTGGTACCAACAGAGAGATGGAGAAACTCCTAAACTCCTCATTTACCTTGCTAGCACTCGAGCATCAGGGATTCCAGATCGTTATACAGGCAGTGGATCAAACTCTGACTTCACTCTGACCATCAGTGGAATCCAGACTGAAGATGCAGCAGTTTACTACTGTCTGAGTTTTCATTGGATCAACAGTCAAGCTGTGTTCACACAGTGAAAAAGCGTCATACAAAAACCTCCCTCAGTCAGACTGAACAGAAACTGAACCGAAGCTACTGCAGAGACTGATACACTTCACTGAGGACACACACACATACAGCAAATGCACAATTTCATCAAGTGGATTACAAATGTCACAGTATCAGTATTAGAACAAGTTCTGTGTCAAATAATTATCTTGGTGGAAATCAAATTACATAAGTGTTACGTAGCTGACTGACTTTTTAAACATTTAACATAACATGTTAGCAAAGCTTTGTGGCAGTCCAGTGAGTCTCACAGAAATGCTAAGGGGAGTGACAAAGCGTAGATCATTCACTGTATTTATCTTGTGGTGAAATAGTTTTGATTGTAAAGCATAAACATTTAATCTGAACTTTAAATACAAATACAGTTCACTGAGGACACACACACACACACACACACACACACACACACACGCACGCGCACACACACACACAAAGACACAGATTTGTTCCACTGGCACTAGAACAGTTTCAGACAGAGCACTTTGGTATGGCAACCTTATAGTAACTAAAAAAGGTAAAGTTTGTGGTTTCAGCAGGAAAATAACACTATTCAACTTCTCAAACTCCTTTCTATGCCACATGATTTTAATTTACAAATGTTTGTCAAAACCTCAATTGCTGACAGCAAATCGAATGTCGCATTAAGAAAGAAACAGAAGAACAAACACAATGTTAGTCACTTGAAAGCAAAATAATATTATTTAAAGAATAACAAATTCATAACAATAATTATTTAAAGCTTCAGTTCCACATCAGAATAATTGTTTTTCCCAACAAGCAGGCAATGAACAGGCAATAACCTCTAAACTCATTTCACAATTTCACAATACAAACACCCACTTGCACCGATATGGGGTTTCCAGTAACCATATGCCAAAATATTTAGACACCCAAAATCAATAAACCACTTTCCAGCAGACAGTGCATCTACCAGTAGGCCTGTATGTGTGGCTGCAGATTTTGATGGTGACAAAGGAGGCATGGGATTCAACAAATGAAGCTCCGGAGGAGGGTGAAATCACCGGATAGTGACAAGTTGCCATGAGCTGGTTAGACCCGGAGGTTGAGCCCAAAAAGTTTGTTTGAGCCCAGCTTCTATTTTTAATTAATCCACCAACAAACCTATTTGTCCCAAATGTTTAGAATATACAAGTTTTTTCCTTGTAAATGTGTGAATTTTATTTCATAAATTTACCACTTTGATCTCAGGGAATATCGAAGGTTATTTGATTGCCCTTATACACTGTCGGACATTTCTCTTTTAACCAGCACATCTTTTCAAACCTTTAGATTATTGATTTAATTTAATGACCACACAGCCAGGCTGGTGGAATTTGTTTCCAGTACAGCTTTTTGATATAGGTTCCAACATTTAGACAATAAATATTTATACATTAACATATAAAGTAACATACATGTACATACAGACACCACATTACTATATATAATACATAATACATGAGGGGTCATGCTTAATCCACAATCCTCAGCGTTCAGAGAACAGAAGCAATGGTTAAGCAGCCTAGGAAACTCACAGACCCATTTCATGTGTTGTAAATCATCTGATGTGATAAACATTGCTACACAAGTCAGTTAATGACATACACACACAGAAGGACACAGATGAGTTGGAGAAATAATTTCACATGGTGTTCTTTAATAAAAGAAAAGTAGAGAGAGAAAACAGAGCTTTTAATCTTGAGTGAACAGTTTATTTCCATTCTTCCCACAAGTAGTCAAAGTGTCCGAGATGGCATCTCTCCTCAAATCACCTACTAAAGAGATATTGTAAAGAGATTAAGGAATAAATACAGACGCACCATATCTAAACGTAAATGCTCCGTACTTGTATAGCGCCTTTCTAGTCTTTTCGACCACTCAAAGCGCTTTTACACTACATCTGCATTCACCAGTCACACACATTCATACACTGAGCCTAAGTGCTCAAACGGAAACTAACATTCACACTCATTCATACACTGGCGGAATAGCCGCCAGGGGCAATTCGGGGTTCAGTATCTTGCCCAAGGACACTTCGACACGCAACTAGGGGGAGCCAGGGATTGAACCGCCGACCTTCCGATTAACGGCCAACCCGCTCTACCTCCTGAGCCACAGCCGCCCCTTAGGTCTAGAATGTATACATATGCATTTATTATTTTGCAGCATAAATGAGCAGCGTTACATCTGCAAATTCCAACAGCAGTCTACAAACTTACCGTCTGCTCCTTCATTCTCATGTTTAATACAGTACAACATAGACCAGAGCAGGACAGAGAGGGAAGATGTGAAGGAAAACATCTAGAACAGACTTACTGCTTCTGTTCTTTCATGTTTTCACACAAACTCCTACCTGAAACTGAACACACACACAAACACACTGTTTAATCAAATAGATAGAACATTGCAGCTTTAACCACCAATTAACCTACATAAAAAAACAAGTTCAATGACAAAAACTTATCTAGCGCAAATCAAATGATTTTTTCCATCACAGCTTTTCACCATCTATTCATATCCTAATAAAAATCCCATGTTCGTATCTATTTTCCAAATAATCATTAAGATCCAATCCCGGACAGTCAATTACAAAAATGTTTGGTCATGACCTTTGACCTCAGCTTCATACTGTTTTACAGAAATCAAAATATGAAGACACAGATCAGCATAAGATATCTTCCCGATGAAAATATTATTTTAAACTAAATTTATGTAAAGAAAAGCTCTTATTAGATGTTTATAACTCTAACTGCAAACTGTAAATAAAAATTTTCTCTAACATGCACCTCAAAATCTCAATGAATGCATTGAGATAAGAAGTTCATTCATGACCTTGGAAACAGTGAAACAGTCTCTGCACAGCACCCATCCACTAACTGTTGTGGAGCTTTCATTCACATCACTTGATCTTCCTCAGCAGATGAAGACGCCCAGTCATTAAATTTAGATTTTCAAATTTCTATCCGTCTGAGCATTGCTAGGACTTCATGTTCATGTTGACTTCAAAGTTTAAATATTCCATAAAAACTGTTTTCTGGCTCTGCCCTCATGTCCAAAATCCCTAGTAGTTTCTTCAGCGAGCTACCTGATATACCAGCTTCAGCCTCTGCTCTTGACTTGTCATTTCTTTATTTGAGAAAGTCTGGATATTATATACAACCAAATCTGTCGTCAATACGCATTAAAATAATGTCACTATTCATTGCCAGCAGACCATATTAAACTCATTTTCCACATTGGAATGACAAAACAAAATCACTGAAACAGTTTATTACCAGATTTTTAGTATTCTCTTCATGTAAATAAGTAAATATGTAGATCAACGCTCTCAGCACTGAGGGGGAAACACCATGATATGTTGAGGACAGCTACAGCTCACTGACTCTGTGAAGAATCACACTGCAGATACTGAAACTATGATGATCAAGTGAGATTCAATCCCAGGCTGCTGCAGTAAGGACTCAGCCTTGTTCATGGGGCGCGACCTCTACCAACTGTTACTTTCACTATAACAGAAATGAAAACAACAAATTTGATGAACTGGTCTTTATTGTGTAGAAATAATCAAAATTACATCAAGTAAACAAACTTTATCCATGAAACATGTGATTAGAGAATGACTGAGGGAAAGAAGGAGACACAGACATAGAGAGAGTTACAGAGTTCAGAGAGCAGAGTAAAACCAGTAGCAGAGTCCCAGTGAATCAGGTCAGGACTGGGAACACTGGTCTCTCCTCAGTGTCTCTGAGAGCGGAGCCTGGGAGCCCTGGGTGGCCTCACAGGTCACAGAGCCCACCTTCCTCCACTGGTCTGCAGGGAGCCTCAGGGTGCTGCTCCAGCTGTAGCGGCCGTCCTTCTCCAGCACCCCGGGGCTCCTGCTCTCCTCCCAGCTGCTGCTGCTGCTGCTGCCGTCCACCTTCCAGGCCAGACTCCAGTCTGAGGGGAAGCCCTTGTTGGCCAGGCACATGAGCGTGGCCTTCCCCTGCTGCAGCTCCTCACTGGAGGGGGGCAGCACCGTCAGGGTGGGGACGACTCGACCCACTGCAGAGAAAGAGAGAGAGAAGACATTTTTGAGAAACTGAATTTGGATGATTGTTTTTGTCTGTGCTTTACTGATCAATAATAGTAGTTGAAGATTGCCAGATGTTGAGACGTATCGAAAATAAGCTTTACTTCCCTCTCTGAGCTCAGTAACCATGGTAACAGACAGGCTAGACTGCTGAACCATGAGAACAGACAGGTTTCAGTACTAAAGATAAAAAGTTTAAACTGACATTTTGTTCCACTGATTTATTCATGTTTAATCAACAAACTACAAACAATGTTAAATGATGATGATGATGTTAAAAAAAATAAAATACAGTATCTAAAATGAAACATTTCAGGAGTATTTTTTTTTAATGTTCTGTTCACTTTAAGATTTCTGGTCCAAAACAGAAAAAATCTTGAAGGTGTCTGTTTGATTTGTTCATTCAAAATGTGCTGACTACTACTACTTGAGTACTGAGTTATGTATCAGAAAAATACTTACTAATACACAGATAGTTCTGTGTATTAGTAAGTTTGATTATTTTTTAATACATTACTGTTAATACAGTAATGTATTAAAAAATAATTTGTTATGTCCATGAAAAAGTGAGTACCCTTCAGAACGATATGAAAACCTTTGAAAAATGTCCACTACATGGGCTTTTTCAGAGAGAAAACCTTTTAGAAAACATGATATCTTAAAACTGTGTTAAATTTGAATTCCAGTGAAGATTTTTTTCACTGAAGAAGATTTTAGTCTGGACATGATGTGACAAATTCAAGAATCACTACAATTACATTAAATTCGAATAATCAGCTGAAATATTGCAGTAATGTCTACTGTTATAAAATAAAACTGAACAAATATGGAATTTGGGTTATTAAAGGAGTCAAATGTACTTACAGTTAACCTCCAGTCTGGTTCCTCCACCGAATGTGTACCACAGTGATACAAACTCGTTGAGCCGCCGTACAAAAACCTCTCACTGTAGAGAGACACGGCTCTCTGACTTTGACACAAACAAACTCAAGTAAACAGTCACAGTTGACAAAAAGTCAAACAGTCAAAAACTTTTTAAAAAGTAATTTTTTTTTTTTTTAAATATCTAAAAATATTCTGACTCATAGTAAAATGAAGAAAAACACAATAAAAATGTATAGGAAATAAACTTTACATTACATCCAGTCAAATGACAATACAAAAATGATCAGAGAGACATATTCATGAAAAAATGACCATAAAACAAAAATCCTATTGTTGAAATTTCAGTGTAACACTGATGTTAATTTCATTGTTGGTGAATTTAGTGGAATTTATACAACAGAGGACATTCTGAAATAATTTTTATCTGTGGCCAAATCCATATATAAAAAGAGAATTAATAGATCCAAACAATACACTGATAAACTGATTGATTCATTGATAAACAGCATCATCAGAGTAATCCAAGTCCCTGCTGAAGTCAGTCAGAGCATTTCCATAGAGAGCCACTTTGCATCAGCAGCACCATGCTCCAGTGCTCTGGGAGAGTTTATAGTCCTGAGAGTTGAACACTGGATGACTGACAGCTGTCCTTCATGACAACAGAAGCCACAGAAATCCTCCTCATCAAAAACATGACTTTGATCTGCGTCCTCATCTGGACTCTCCTCTGCTGCTGCTTCACAGGTAAAGTCCAGAGAATCAAACTCCTCTCCTCTATGAACATCCGTCCCTCTGAAATGAAGCCCACAAAACCATGACGCTGCTTTATGTTTTTGTCTCTGTATCCTCAGAGTCCAGAGGCCAGGTCACAGTGACTCAGCCTGGAGCAGTGAGCTCTGCTCTGGGAGGCTCCGTCTCCATCAGATGTAGGTCCAGTCAGGATGTTCATGTTTGGAGCAACAACCACCTTTTAGCCTGGTACCAACAGAGAGATGGAGAAACTCCTAAAGTCCTCATTTACTATGCTAGCAGTCGAGAATCAGGGATTCCAGATCGTTTTACAGGCAGTGGATCAAACTCTGACTTCACTCTGACCATCAGTGGAGTCCAGGCTGAAGATGCAGCAGTTTACTACTGTCTGAGTAATCACTATATCAACAGTCAGTGGTTGTTCACACAGTGGAAAAGCGTCGTACAAAAACCTCCCTCAGTCAGACTGAACAGAAACTGAACTGACTGCTGCAGCTGGAAGCTACTGCAGAGACTGATACACTTCACTGAGGA
>NC_060158.1:85061-87414 GCF_021292245.1 Micropterus dolomieu | reverse complement strand
CATCAGCAGCACCATGCTCCAGTGCTCTGGGAGAGTTTATAGTCCTGAGAGTTGAACACTGGATGACTGACAGCTGTCCTTCATGACAACAGAAGCCACAGAAATCCTCCTCATCAAAAACATGACTTTGATCTGCGTCCTCATCTGGACTCTCCTCTGCTGCTGCTTCACAGGTAAAGTCCAGAGAATCAAACTCCTCTCCTCTATGAACATCCGTCCCTCTGAAATGAAGCCCACAAAACCATGACGCTGCTTTATGTTTTTGTCTCTGTATCCTCAGAGTCCAGAGGCCAGGTCACAGTGACTCAGCCTGGAGCAGTGAGCTCTGCTCTGGGAGGCTCCGTCTCTATCAGATGTACGACCAGTCATAGGGTAGATGATGGAGAGGACCTATTCTGGTACCAACAGAGAGATGGAGAAACGCCTAAACTCCTCATTTACTATGCTAGCACTCGAGCATCAGGGATTCCAGATCGTTTTACAGGCAGTGGATCAAACACTGACTTCACTCTGACCATCAGTGGAGTCCAGGCTGAAGATGCAGCAGTTTACTACTGTCTGGGTGAATTCATTGCTAACAGTCAGTATGTGTTCACACAGTGAAAAAGCGTCGTACAAAAACCTCCCTCAGTCAGACTGAACAGAAACTGAAGTGACTGCTGCAGCTGGAAGCTACTGCAGAGACTGATACACTTCACTGAAGACACACACACACACACACACACACACACAATGTTACTTATGAGGTTGAAGATTTCACAACTTTTGCTTTAACCACCAATGAACATGTAACAAAAAAAAATTACAAAAAATATGAAATCAAATTACTTTGTCCATCACAGCTTCTCACCATCCATTCAGATCTTTTTATGATCCCACTGTCTTTTCTGATTTGCCAAATAATCCAGAGTAGCCAGCCTGAAAAAGCAGATAAGGAAAGTCTTTTTCATGACCTTTGACCTCAGCATCATACGGGATTAAAGCAATTTCGACGATATACATTTAATTGAAAATATGAAGACACAGATCGGTATCAGAAACATTCAGGATCAGAGACTGTCCAATCAAAACCAGTACATCCCTGAAAGCACAAAATAATATTTTAAATACATAAACTTCAATCATAAAAATTCAAAAGAAAGAAGTAACCTTCTTGATATAACTATATCCGCATATACTAAAGAATATGGAATAACACATTTTCTCCAACATGCAAATCAAAACTCCACAAATACACTGAAACTAAAATTTTATTCTTAACCTTGGAAACAGCAAAACAAACTCACAACATCCATCCACTAACTGTTGTGGAGCTTTCAATCACATCACATGATCTTCCTCAGCAGATGGAGTCACCCAGTTTTCATTTAAATGTAGATTTTCAAATTCACATTCCTCTGAGCATTTTTAGGACTTCATGTCCACGTTGGCTTCAAAGTCAAAAATATTCCATGACAGCTGGATGAACTCCATCTGCTGAGGAAGATCATGTCATAAAAACAGTAATGTAACTGATGATGACTTCCATGTTTTCTGGTTGGAGTTTCTCGAGGAAGCTCTCTGAGATCATCGGCCTCAGCATCCCCTCAAACACCCAAAACTGCTTTACTTGATGAAATTTCCATATTACAGACACCTAAAGATGTCAAACCTACATTGACATTAATGTCAGTAATAATTGTTTCAAATATCATATTACCATATTACATGTAGAAGTCTATGAAGATTCTCAGTCATCCAGGTCATAGTTATCCAACGAAGGTTAAAATCAAGGGCAACTGGACTTGGTTAAAGATACTGGAAAAACGTTTCGTCCCTCATCCGAAGGACTTCTTCAGTTCTGACTGACTGGCAGGGAAACTCAGCTATTTAACCTCAGTGGGGTCGTTATCCCGGGTCATCGATACCGCTGGTTTGTTAGTGTTCCTTGTTGCTGTGTCGTTACAGTCATTAAGACTACCGGTGGCCAAGACTGAACGACCATCGTTGGTATCTTCACCTGAGGCCAATAGGTTACGTTTGTTGAGTTTCCTGGGAAGTGATGAAAGGACAGCATTGTAAGTGGGGGATAAGTGGTGGCGTAGACCCCCTCCTCTGTTCAATGACGGCTTCTCAACCCTGGTGTAGATGGCTTCTTTGACACCTCTTTCAAACCATCCATCTTCTCTGTCTAAAATGTGCACCTGGTGGTCCTCAAACGAGTGTCCTCTGTCCTTCAGATGTAAGTAGACTGCAAAGTCTTGACCTGAGGAGTTGGCCCTTCTGTGTTGAGCCATGCGTTTGTGTAGTGGTTGTTTAGTCTCCCCAATATACAGGTCTGTGCATTCCTCACTGCATTGGACCGCATACACTA
>NC_060158.1:83600-84961 GCF_021292245.1 Micropterus dolomieu | reverse complement strand
ACAGTTAAAACTGTAGCACGTCTACTTATGTTTTAATAAACTTATGAGAATCAATCCAAAATTATGAATTTTAATATTAAGAGAATATTAATTCATTAAGCTCTCGTTTCGCGGGGCACCACCCGAGATTCTCTGGATTTCCTAGGTATGGTTAATAATTATACATATACAATTATATATATATATACAATTATTCACTAGTGATCAGTTAATAATCGATCAGTTTTCTTAAATCCACCAGTCAGTCTCATATCGGAGGGGTAAATTCTCGTGGCAGTGACTTGGAGGTAGGCAACACACACACGATTCCTGTGATTACAGTGAAATTTAGTAACTAACTAAGGTGACATAAAATGCGGTTAAATATACATCAAAGAAATAAACAATGGCTAAACAATGAGAATGTGAGGTTCTATTGTGTGAAGTCTTTGATTCACACGGGCAGCTAATGAATGCAAGCTATGATAATAACTCAGTTAAATTTGTCTAGGAGTTTTAAGGATTAAAGATACTGGATTAACAGACTATTGGACATCACTGATCACAGAATGCCTTGGTTTGCCTTACTGGTGTCGTTGGCCTGCCTTGGCCTGTTGCACGGGTCCCCACGCTATCTGCCCGATTCCTGGCTTTCTGCTAGAGAATTTTCCGGGGGTTCTCCATGTCTGAATGAAGAAAAACACTCCAGTGTTGACCGTCCTCGGTCTGGCAATTAGGCTATTGTTTTGGATGTTCTTTGGGTTACTGCTGGCAAGGCGGGCCCACGTGGTTGGGTTCCGGACGTCAGTGGGAGCAGTGTAAGTTAGCTCGATGAATAAAGCTTAAAAGAACTCGGTCGTTCTTGAATTAAACTAGTGTAACTTAACAGTCTGATAACTTTTAACAAACAAAATAAAATAAAATAAAAACAACAAGTTAGTTGCTGGAAATGAGGGAAAGCTGAGGACGCGGCACTTCGCGTGTGTGGCTTGGAACGAACAAAGAGCCTTCGCTTCGCCGGGTCGAACTTCTTAGGGCGCTGGGCGTGTGCCGAAGTGCAGTTGAAGAGAACAGGACAAAAAAGGGCGAACAAGAGCGTGTGTCTTCTTTTTGTTTGTTGGGGCGTAGTTCCCAGAGGGGCAGTCCTTTGTTCCCCTTGAGGCCTTGTTTACGGTTTCCTGAGAAACTGTCTTTTCTTTAAACTTTTAATATGTCTATTCAAAAATCTGTTTGCGCGTATTGTAATCAAATATCTTCCCACAATCAAACCTTAATGGTCAAACAGTTCTTAGTTCTTAGTTTTAAGCATTTGATACAAAGGAAAACAATTGTCAGTAGTTAACCTTTCCTAGGAATCACATCAGATGAGGGGAACTTAACTA
>NC_060158.1:81803-83500 GCF_021292245.1 Micropterus dolomieu | reverse complement strand
CTGCGGGAAAAGGGATCAGAAAGGGTGGTACTTTTGATGTCGGAGGCAACCTGTGGAGAGAGAGGGGCCGGACAGCTCCTTTGTTGTCCTGCTAAGTGACCTCCAGTGACACCTTTACGGCGAGAGGGGTTCACTAAGGCTTTTTGAATGCACAGTCCTTAAGCGATGCATGTCTGATTGAGTCTCTGCAGATCCTTACCAAACCCCAGGCGATGTCTCTAGCTTTTCCATGTCAAAACTCCCTCCCCCCTTTTGGCATTATCTGACCTCACCTCCCTTTTTGAGTGAGGCTTGTTGATTCCACTAAACAACCCAGCTGCTGAAACTGGACGCCTAGGACCTGAGTGCTAACTAGTCGCAGGGCCACCCGAACATCGAGTTAAAGATTGCCAGATATTGAGACATATGTAAAAGAAGTGTTTCTTTTCTCATCTGCTGAGCTCAGTAACCTTGGCATAAGGCAGGCCTCACTGCTGTACCATGGCTTATTTGTGTCTTGAGTGTCTGTAGTGACGAAACACAGTCTGTAGAGCAGTTTCTCCGTCTGGGCTGCGCAACATGGTGACTTCCATGTAAGGGGGCCCGCGGTGTATGTAGATAGAAATGGCTCATTCTAAGGTGATAAAAACATAACGGTTCATTATGTAAGGACCACTCAAACCGCTTTTACACTACATCTGCATTTACCAGTCAAACACATTCATTCACTGAGCCTAAGTGCTCAAACCAGAACTAACATTCACATACATTCAAACACTGGTGGAACAGCCAGGGGCAATTCGGGGTTCAGTATCTTGCCCAAGGACACTTTGACTTGCAACCAGGGGGAGCCTGACCCACCGACCTTCTGATTAACAGCCAACCCGTTCTACCTCCTGAGCCACAGCCACCCCTTGAATAAGCAAATGACAAACATATGTAAGGTTTAAAGTGAAAACATACATTTTACAATAACTTTCACATAGATCAATTAAAACATATGAAAAATACTTTGCCCAGTACTTGTGCTAAATTTAAAATTTTAAAACTTTTATGAATTTGTTTTTTTTGTCAGACTGAAAAAGTGATATCTTGATGAACAATGTTCATCAAGATATTGTTCAAAGACAAATTTGCCCAATTCCAGCCTTGCTGAAGCACGCCCAGATCATCACCAATCCTCCACCGAATTTAACAGCGGGTGCCAGACACTGAGGCTTGTAGGTCTCTCCAGGTCTCCATCTAACCATTAGATGACCAGGTGTTGGGCAAAGCTGAAAATTGGACTCATCAGTGAAGATGACCTTACTCCAGTCCTCTACAGTCCAATCCTTAAGGTCTTTTGCAAACTTTAGCCTGGCTTGTCTTTGCTATCAATTGATGAAGAGCTTATTTCTGGCTTCGCATCACTTCAGCCCGGCCCCTAGGAGCCTCTTTCGAACAGTCCTCGCTGTGTATATAACCAAAAGGGAGCACACTTACAGGTAAGTGGCTGAATAACAGAAATCCCAAAGTACAGGGAGACAAGACAAGCAAGGCTGGTTACAGGCAGGCAGAGAGTATACACATGACAGACTGGGGGATAACATGAACAATGACCGGACAGAAACACCAGGTATATATACACAGGGACTAACGAGCAGGGCGGGAGCAACACAGGTGAAAGACATGAGGCTAACGAGGCACAGGTAGGGAGAGAGAGAGAGAGAGAGAGAGAG
>NC_060158.1:76707-81703 GCF_021292245.1 Micropterus dolomieu | reverse complement strand
TCCTTTCACACCAGCTCCTACCTGCTTTAGGATAACAGATAAACACTGTCTGGTTGTACTGACAAAACTATCAGATGTGTTCTGTACATGGCCCTTAATGCCTTTTTTTACTATCACCTGATCTTATAAAATACTAGTTATCTGACCCTGTGGTAAACCCGGTCTCTAATGGAATGTGATTATTAAAAACAAAGACAGTAGTTATTCCTGTAATTGGACACCACTGATGAGATGAATAGGTCTTTATTTTTTTCTACATACACAGACTGAGTTGTCATCACTTTCATTGGGCCTGTTATTTAAAACATTCCTGGGGTTAAAATCTCACAGTCATGTTGTATCACTTTATGCTGATTATATCCTGCTCTTTATTTCTGTTGCTAAAAATAAGATTCCTGACATTCTTACAAATTAGGTCTAAACAACATATGAATCTTCATTAAGAGGAATCTCCTGTAATACAAGATAAACTGTGGTTTTATATTAACATGCTTTATAGTTAGTGGTACCCCAGTTATTAAAGTATGAACAAGCGACATTAAAAAAAGACAGTCTTGCTATTATTGTGTCTTCATACCTTATTCAAATGACTGGTCCTATTATTAGATGTATGGCAAAAAAAAGAAAATCATGACATGTCAAACTTGAAAAAAAAAAAATATATAATCCACAAGGAAAGCAGTATTTGATGAGATTTTTTATTGTTTTGAACTATTAAAACCACTAATAATACAACAGGCAAGAACACTTAATGTTAAAACGTGTAAAGGGAAAAAGACAGAACCAGAGAGAGAGAGAGAGCAGATGTGAAGTTTTCATGAATTTGGATAAAACTTTTTGGTCTCTGCCTTATTGATCAACAATAAAAAGCATAACAACACGTAATAAATATTCAATAACTTACAAATGAGAGTTAAAGATTGCCAGATATTGAGACATATGTAAAAGAAGGGTTTCTTTTCTCATCTGCTGAGCTCAGTAACTTTGGCATAAGGCAGGCATCACTGCTGAACCATGGCAACAAACAGGTTTCACTACAAATTTAAAGAAGTTAAAATGACATTTTGTTCCTGTGATGCATTCATGTTTAAAGGTTCAGTGTATAAGTTTTAGTAGCATCTCGTGGTGAGGGTGGCAGTTTGCAACCAACGGCTCACTGTGCATTCACGTGCTCCTCGGATGGTCCCATTTCCCGAGTTGTGAAGTCGTTCTTCCGACTTCTGGTGTGTTCATGCGCTCTTATGTCGGAATGTGGAATCAACATGGACGCTACTACAAAGATGTGTTAGATTAGCATTATCAGAGAAATTTAATTTCTAAATCCAACAACAAAAAGGCTGTGAAAACTTTCAACACATGGTCCTCTTTTAATATTTATATATGATACAGACTACCCCTGGCAAATATTTTATTATTTGTGTCTTCTTATATTTGTTTGCTGTTTTCTATACTTTTTTATGTCCCATTTACACTTTATTCTTCTTTTTGCAATAAAGGAAAAGGAAAATAAATCCAATTATTTCCATGAATGCACCATCATCACCAGCCTTCTTTTCCAAGCATGCAAGAGAAGCTACGGTGGCCGACACGTTAGGTCGGCTCTTGGGTTAAATAATATGTGTGGTCCTCCATTTGTCAAAATTTCACTACTCTTCTAATAAACCATACGAATACTACTACTATTACTACTACTGCTAAAACTACTACTACTACTACTATACGTTACTTGTTGTTCTTCTTCTTCTGCTTGTTTTTCAGATGTATTCAATGTAGTGACGAAACACAGTCTGTAGAGCAGTTTCTCCGTTTGGGCTACTGTAAAAACATAGTGACTTCCATGTAAGAGGACCCTCGGTGTAGATAGATAGAAATGGCTCATTCTAAGGTGATAAAAACATAACGGTTCATCATGTAAGGTCTTTATACACTACTGAAAACATAGTTATGGATATTATATTGCATTTCTTTCAAAAGACCCTCCTAAATATTGTACACTGAACCTTTAATAAGTAAATGACAAACACATGTAAGGTTGAAAAAATACATTTTACAATAATCTTGCAATTAAAACATATTAAAAATTATTTTTTTTGTCAGACCGAAAACATGATATCTTGAAACTGCTGAAATTTAATTCTTGTGATACAAAACTGGTTAATTGAAGAAGATTTTAATCTGTTGGAGGACATAATGTAGCGCATTCAAGAATCATTGCAACAGCTAAAATACACTAATGTCTACAGTTATGAAATAAAATTAACTTTGGTTATTAAAAGAGTCAAATTTACTTACAGTTAACATCCAGTCTGGGTTCACTGACAGCAAATGAAGTGTTGCAAATTAAGCATTTACATCAGTATCAAGGTGTTTCCACAGCACAGCAGGTGACTGACAGTTCTTTGTAACCTCTACCTGTTACCTGTTCTGGTACTGACACAGCATTAGAATTGGAATGTGCAATAACTCCATTAGAAAAAACAGAAGCAGTCATCTTACAAATTTTTATACAGAGCAGTAACAATAGTGCTAAAAAGATAATTTGTACTGGTAGAAGTTGGTTTGTTATGTATATGATGACTATATTTCACATACAAGTCCCTGTTGAAGTCAGTCAGAGCATTTCCATAGAGAGCCACTTTGCATCAGCAGCACCATGCTCCAGTGCTCTGGGAGAGTTTATAGTCCTGAGAGTTGAACACTGGATGACTGACAGCTGTCCTTCATGACAACAGAAGCCACAGAAATCCTCCTCATCAAAAACATGACTTTGATCTGCGTCCTCATCTGGACTCTCCTCTGCTGCTGCTTCACAGGTAAAGTCCAGAGAATCAAACTCCTCTCCTCTATGAACATCCGTCCCTCTGAAATGAAGCCCACAAAACCATGACGCTGCTTTATGTTTTTGTCTCTGTATCCTCAGAGTCCAGAGGCCAGGTCACAGTGACTCAGCCTGGAGCAGTGAGCTCTGCTCTGGGAGGCTCCGTCTCCATCAGATGTAGGACCAGTCAGAATGTTGAAGTTTGGAGCAACTACCACCTTTTAGCCTGGTACCAACAGAGAGATGGAGAAACTCCTAAATTCCTCATTTACTATGCTAGCACTCGAGCATCAGGGATTCCAGGTCGTTTTACAGGCAGTGGATCAAACTCTGACTTCACTCTGACCATCAGTGGAGTCCAGACTGAAGATGCAGCAGTTTACTACTGTCAGAGTCGACACTATATCAACAGTCAGTATGTGTTCACACAGTGAAAAAGTGTCGTACAAAAACCTCCCTCAGACTGAACAGAAACTGAACTGACTGCTGCAGCTGGAAGCTACTGCAGAGACTGATACACTTCACTGAGGACACACACACACACACACACACACACACACACACAATGTTTTCTACAAGGTTGAAGATTTCTCTACTTTTGCTTTAACCACCAATGAACATGTAGCTCAATAAAAAAAAAAAAGAAAGAAATCTTACTTTGTCCATCACAGCTTCTCACGATCCATTCATGTCTTTTTATAATCCCACTGTCTTTTCTGATTTGCCAAATAATCCAGAGTAGCCAGCCTGGGAAAGCAGATAAGAAAAGTCTTGTTCATGACCTTTGACCTCAGCATCATACTGGATTAAAGCAATTTCAATTATATTTAATGGGAAATATGAAGACACAGATCGGCAAACATTCAGGATCAGAGACTGTCCAACACAATCAGTACATCCCTGAAAGCACAAAATAGTATTTTAAATATATAAACGCATGTCATCTATAGAAAAGCTAAATATCAACTTCAATCATAAAAATGCTAAAGAAATAAGTAACCTTCTTGATATAACTATATATGTAAATATTATATATAAAGAATATGGAATAACACATTTTCTCTAACATGCAAATCAAAACTCCACCAACTGAGAGTAAATGATTATTCTTAACCTTGGAAACAACAAAAAAAGAAAACAGACCGCAACCAGCAGATGGAGTCACCCAGTCTTCTTTGAAACGCAGATTTTCAAATTCATCTTCCTCTGAGCATTTTTAGGACTTCATGTCCACTTTGGCTTCAAAGTGAAAATATTCTATGACAGCTGGGTGAACCTGCATTTATATTATTTTTTTTAACAAACAAGGAAGACAAAAAAACTGTTACAAATCACTGGATCAGTTAACTACTAGACTTTTCAGAATCCTCTACATGTAAACATGTGAATATGTAGGAAACTGCTCTCTCAGCAGGACCCCTTTACTGTGTGAGAGCTGATTTTCTCCTTTAAGAAGTTTCTGTCAGGTATTTTTTCTGCTCCACCAGTCACTCACACATTGTTTGACTTCACATTAAAAGTGGGTCACAATCTGAGGTCACTAAACATGTACAGAGATCACCACCATCTGACTAAACTACAGTATAATTCCAGAAGCCAGTACTATTGCATGTTGCCCTAGCCCAAAATGGTACAAAGAATAGAAAGAAAGTAAAAGCAAATAAACAAATAAACCACAAACTATTGTGGATCTTTCAGTTACATCACATGATGTTTCTCAGCAGATGGAGTCGGCATGTTTACACTGAAATGTAGATTTTCAAATTTCCATTCCTCTGATCTTTTAGGGATTTTGTGTTTTGGCTTCAAAGTTCAAATATTCCCTGACCTCTGTGTTATCACCATCTGCTGAAGAAGATCATGTAACTGATCCAAAGCTCCAGAAGAGCTACTGAATGGAACTTGTGGTGAAATGATTTATCAAGCATCAACTTTCAGTCTCAACTTTTGAGTCAACAAGGGCAAGAAGTCCTCAAAGTGCAGCATAAACCTCACAATACTGTTCACTGATATTACAACATGGACTTGAGGCAATCTGTCCAACTGTAACTGATGATGACATCTAAAAAAACTTCTGGCCGGAGTTTAGCAAACTATCTGAGATCCTTGGCCCCAGCACCAACTCATTACTCATTACTGCTTCACTTGATGAAATATCTATACCAGTGGTCACTAATA
>NC_060158.1:76087-76687 GCF_021292245.1 Micropterus dolomieu | reverse complement strand
GGTCCGGATCCGGACCCAGCCGCTGTCCTCTCCGGACCGCCAACCTACAGCCGATTTATTATTGAGACTTACTACCTCGGGACGGAGCGTTTCAATTTTAACCCGCACAGCTTTTCTAGCATTTACTGTACTGGTTTACGGCCCAGGAAACTCACAGACCGATCGCATGTGCTTCAATCGTCTCACGTGACATGAGAAAGTAGAAAAGTGGTAGCTCTATAAGAGGGGATGAAAGAAGAGGAGGCATTACAGCTGTTCATTTGTTATGATGTGTTGAGTGTTTATTATAAAATTGGTTAAGACTATACTTCATCACTTCAAACTAATTTATTATTAGAGTAGTTATTATTTATTATCCCTCCAGTTTGATGTGAAAACTGACTGAAATATTGTTTGATTTGACAGTCCGTTGTTGACTGAAAACATATGTGATACAACTATACATTATGGTACTGAATGATAACGCAAGTTAGTCGTTTTGATGTTCCGGGCCTTTGCTTCGGGAAATTTTCAACAACCAATAAAGTCACTATACATAAATATGCATTGATTTTAGACGTCACCATCCAACTCCTGAAAAGACGATTATAGATGGTAAAG
>NC_060158.1:75095-76067 GCF_021292245.1 Micropterus dolomieu | reverse complement strand
GATTTATTATTGAGACTTACTACCTCGGGACGGAGCGTTTCAATTTTAACCCGCACAGCTTTTCTAGCATTTACTGTACTGGTTTAGCGGCCCAGGAAACTCACAGACCAATCGCATGTGCTTCAATCGTCTCATGTGACATGAGAAAGTAGAAAAGTGGTAGCTCTATGAGAGGGGATGAAAGACGAGGAGGCATTACAGCTGTTCATTTGTTATGATGTGTTGAGTGTTTATTATAAAATTGGTTAAGACTACACTTCATCACTTCAAACTACACTTTCAATTTCATTTTTTCTAAAAATTAGGCACTTTTATTTTAGTTTAATTAAATTTAGAATTTATTATTAGAGTAGTTATTATTTATTATCCCTCCAGTTTGATGTGAAAACTGACTGAAATATTGTTTGATTTGACAGTCCGTTGTTGACTGAAAACATATGTGATACAACTATACAGTATGGTACTGAATGATAACGCAAGTTAGTCGTTTTGATGTTCTGGACCTTTGCTTCGGGAAATTTTCTCTGACTGGACCTCTTTGAATTCTAATTGAATACCCCTGATCTATACTATAAACAACCAATAAAGTCACTATACATAAATATGCATTGATTTTAGACGTCACCATCCAACTCCTGAAAAGACGATTATAGATGGTAAAGAGGTTGAAATTGTTGAGTCGTATAAGTATCAGGGAATCATCATTGATAACAAGTTGACCTTTGAACTAAACACAGATATGCTGAGTAAGAAAAGTCAGCAACGTCTTTTCTGTCTGAGAAAGCTAACTAAGTGTCTATTGGACAGATCCCTGATGACATTGTTTTATAAATCTTGTATTGAGTCCCTCTTTACTTTTTCATGAATTTGCTGGCATGCTTCTCTAAGTTTAAAACCGAAAAACACATTAGCAATGGTAAATAAAGTTAAAACTAACTGAACTGTACAATAGACATGTGCTTAAAAAGGCAG
>NC_060158.1:73476-75075 GCF_021292245.1 Micropterus dolomieu | reverse complement strand
AACAACCAATAAAGTCACTATACATAAATATGCATTGATTTTAGACGTCACCATCCAACTCCTGAAAAGACGATTATAGATGGTAAAGAGGTTGAAATTGTTGAGTCGTATAAGTATCTGGGAATCATCATTGATAACAAGTTGACCTTTGAACTAAACACAGATATGCTGAGTAAGAAAAGTCAGCAACGTCTTTTCTGTCTGAGAAAGCTAACTAAGTTTCAAGTGGACAGATCCCTGATGACATTGTTTTATAAATCTTTTATTATTTATCTTTACTTTTTCATGAATTTGCTGGTATGCTTCTCTAAGTTTAAAACCGAAAAACACATTAGCAATGGTAAATAAAGTTAGCAGCAAAATCATTGGGATTCAGCAGATAAAACTAACTGAACTGTAAAATAGACATGTGCTTAAAAAGGCAGAATCCATCATGTCTGATAGTTCTCACCCCCTGCATGCAGAATTTAAGATGCTGCCTTCTGGTTCCCGCTTCAGTCAACCACCAGCCAAAACATATCGATATTAAATTCACCTTCGTACCCTCTGCTATCTCTTTGCTTAACTCTGTAAAGAATAGGTAACGTCTGCACATAAGGCTGACTTGAACTTAAACTTTTAATGTTGTGGTATTCATTTACCCATTGGTCTGACCCTGTTTTTTTTAATCAATGTTGTCGTCTTTGTTGTTATGTACTGTGTGTTAACTTCTTTGCTACTGCAGCAAAACTAATTTCCCCTCAGGGACAAATAAATGTCTTGAACTTCAGTATTCATGTCACTTATCAAAAACACAACTTTCCCAAAATAGAAAGACAAAACATAACAGTTACAAATTACTTGATTAGTTTACTAATAACTTTTCAGTATCCTTTACATGTAAATTTCCATCCATCCATCGTCAACAGCTTATCCTGCGTACAGGGTTGTGGGGGTAGCAGGTTTGCAGGTATTTGTGCAATAATCAAGATGGCGCCCACTTAGAATCAAAGCTACAACATTGGCAGGTTTTTTTTCAATCAGTAATTTCTCCCACAGCACCGTTTTCCCCGGTTCTGATGCCGTCTGTTTTCAACAGGCTAATGAGAAACAAAATCACTGCCTGGATTCTGTTCACAGTGTTTTACAAGTTATTTTTGTTATCGATTCATTCAGTGATTTTTGTCTCAGACTAATGGTTTAGTCAATGAAACTTCAGACAATATCAAAAAATGTTCATCCAATTTTACCAGAGTTGACTTTGCTGAATATCTTTTTCAGTCCCAAACGAAAAGATAAATAACAGAGAAAAGAGGTAAATATTCACAACTGTGACTCTAGGAATTGTGAAGAAAGGGCTACGTTTCTGGACGGCACAGGCAGGTGATCAGGGTGGATGGTTGGTGAACAAAGCACAGCAATTTGACACTAGAAACCTACTGTTCCTCCTCTTCCTTCACCTCTTCATCTTCTCCATACTGATCTTCTTCCTCTTCCTTGTGTTTCCACCTGGGTAACTGTGTGCTAATTGACCCTTCGCTAAGCCACACCCCGAATACGCAGCTGGCCAATCACAGCGCAGTATAGGACTCTCTCTAACTGAGGTCCGACACTTTCATG
>NC_060158.1:71129-73456 GCF_021292245.1 Micropterus dolomieu | reverse complement strand
AAAAACACAACTTTCCCAAAATAGAAAGACAAAACATAACAGTTACAAATCACTTGATTAGTTTACTAATAACTTTTCAGTATCCTTTACATGTAAATTTCCATCCATCCATCGTCAACCGCTTATCCTGCGTACAGGGTTGCGGGGGCTGGAGCCAATCCCAGCTTATACTGGGCAAAAGCAGTGTACACCCTGGACAGGTCTCCAGTCCATCACAGTGCCACACATAGACAAATAACCACTCACACAAGGACAATTTCAAAGACACCAATTATTCTAAAATGCATGTCTTTGGACAGTGGGAGGAAGCCAGGGCAACCAGGGTTTAAACCCACAATCTTCTTTCTGTGAGGCAACAGTGCTAACCACTGCACCACTATATTTCCTCTCTGCAGAAATGTCAATTGCAGGCAGACAGTTTGCAGGTATTTGTGCAATAATCAAGATGGCGCCCACTTAGAATCGAAGCTACAACATCGGCGAGTTTAAAAAGGCTAAAAAAAAATTTTTCAATCAGTAATTTCGCCCACAGCACCGTTTTCCCCGGTATCGATGGCATCTGTTTTCAACAGGCTAATGTTATTTTTGTTATCGATTCATTTAGTGATTATTGTCTCAGATCAATGGTTTAGTCAATGAAACTTCAGACAATATTGAAAAATGTTCATCCAATTTTACCAGAGTTGACTTTTCTGAATATCTTTTTCAGTCCCAAACCAAAAGATAAAAAACTGAGAAAAGAGGTAAATATTCACAATTGTGACTCTATAGGAATTGTGTAGAAAGGGTTACGTTTCTGGACGGCACAGGCAGATGATCAGGGTGGATGGTTGGTGAACAAAGCACAGCACTTTGACACTAGAAATATGGAATCACATCCTGAATGAAACATCCAAAAGGTTATGGAAAGATTGTACGTGGGTACGTGATACTAAAGTAAACAAGTCTTCTCTCACTATTACAGTTTTTCTCGATTGCTTAAACACACTTCTTAAAATTATGCCTCTTTTTCTTGAAACTATAAACACAAATCCACAACTTCTCAACCAATTTCCCAAACATCCTATTTTCAGGTCAAAATAAAGCTCTCCACTTAAAACCATTCAATCTTGCAGAAAAAACAAACTTTGACCTCAGACATGACACACAAGCCCTCAGAAACTCCTCCTCCTCCTCCTCCTCCTCCTCCTCCTCCTCCTCCTCCTCTTCTTCTTCTTCCTATCCCTTCTCCTCCTCTAACTCCTACTGTTCCCCCTCTTCCTTCACCTCTTCATCTTCTCCATACTGATCTTCTTCCTCCTCCTTGTGTTTCCACCTGGGTAACTGTTTGCTAATTGACCCTTCGCTAAGCCACACCCCGAATACGCAGCTGGCCAATCACAGCGCAGTATAGGACTCTCTCTAACTGAGGTCCGACACTTTCATGGCTGCGCTCCATTGACTCTAATGCAAAAGGAGTTGTTTTCTAGGTTTTTTTGGCTGTATTTTTCTAAGATATGGTCAAACGCTGGGGCCCTTGTAATAATTACAGTCGCAACCCAGAGAGGTTGAAAGGAGAAGTACGATTTACTCTCTTTCCAAAACCTGAAATAAATCCAGAATGGATTGTTCCTAATGTTAGTTAGCTAACGCTAGCTAACTTCCTACTGAATGTAACGTTATAAAGCCCTACTGTTCTGCTTTTTAATGTAATAATGAATAGAGTACAACCCAGCCTACCCAGCTTGACAGGAACAGTGTTGTTGTTGTTCATATTGTTGGCTTTTGTCTCAATCGTTGGGGGATGCGGTAGAAGGGTCAACTGAGCTCAATCTGTGCTGATTGAGTTAACAATATTGAATGTTAGTGCTTTCTCAATGACCACATGGTGTAAGCAATGAGAATTTAACAGAATAAGAAAACATTGACCTGCCGGTGGCGGAGGAGGAAAGGTCATCAACCAAAGTTTCTGTACAAAATTTCACTACAATCCATCATATGGACCAAAGTAGTGGACTGACCAACATTTCCATACACAGAGCCATGGGAGCCTAAAAATGAAAATATTATAGAGCACAGTTCTTATCAGACTTAGATCTGTCCTGCCACTGATGCCCCTTCTGCTCTGGATAAATCATTTTGGACAACACGTTAGGAAAAGGCTTGTATAAGTAATAAGGTTTATTGTCTTTTTAATGCAAGCAAACAAAAAAATTTTTTGAGAGCATATTCATCGCATTGCAATAAACGGTTTGTAATTAAAAATAAACAGGCCTTTTTTTGTGTCACAGAAAAGTTCTGATTGCTAATATGTCCTCTTTGAAGACAAAATATTTTCCTTGTGAGTC
>NC_060158.1:62109-71109 GCF_021292245.1 Micropterus dolomieu | reverse complement strand
AACGCTGGGGCCCTTGTAATAATTACAGTCGCAACCCAGAGAGGTTGAAAGGAGAAGTACGATTTACTCTCTTTCCAAAACCTGAAATAAATCCAGAAAAATGTTGGCTGTGGATTGTTCCTAATGTTAGTTAGCTAACGCTAGCTAACTTCCTACTGAATGTAACGTTATAAAGCCCTACTGTTCTGCTTTTTAATGTAATAATGAATAGAGGACAACCCAGCTTGACAGGAACAATGTTGTTGTCGTTCATATCGTTGGCTTTTGTCTCAATCGTCGGGGGATGTGGTAGTTCACTTGTACTGTGTGAGTAGTAGACTTAAGCTTCTATCTTTTATTTTTTCTCATCTGTTTGAGTCAGTTTGACAGCCTGAATACAACCTTCAAATGTATAATGCAACTGCAAAACTGTCTGCTTCTTTCTGAGATTGCTTTTTCCAACAAATTTGACAATATTTCTCCAGGGAGTGCAATAATAGACAGTGGCAGCGCTGACAATTTGTCGGACTTAGCAACAGTAACTAAGGGGGGCGGGGCTTAGCAAAGGGTCAATTGAGCTCAATCTGTGCTGACTGAGTGAACAATATTGAATGTTAGTGCTTTCTCAATGACCACATGGTGTAAGCAATGAGAATTTAACAGAATAAGAAAACATTGACCTGCTGGTGGCGGAGGAGGAAAGGTCATCAACCAAAGTTTCTGTACAAAATTTCACTACAATCCATCATATTTCAATATGGACCAAAGTAGTGGACTGACCAACATTTCCATCCACAGAGCCATGGGAGGCCTAAAAATGAAATTATTATAGAGCACAGTTCTTATCAGACTTAGATCTGTCCTGCCTCTGATGCCCCTTCTGCTCTGGATAAATCATTTTGGATAACACGTTAGGAAAAGGCTTGTATAAGTAATAAGGTTTTTTGTCTTTTTAATGCAAGCAAACAAAAAAAGATTTTTTGTGAGCATATTTATCGCACTGCAATAAAAAGTTTGTAATTAAAAATAAACAGGCCTTTTTTTGTGTCACAGAAAAGTTCAGATTGCTAATATGTCCTCTTTGAAGACAAAATATTTTCCTTGTGAGTCAGAAAGTTTTGCAAGTTAAATAGTTTTGCAAAAGGTTTTCCTTGCGAGTCAGAAATTTCTCCAGAGATCCTGCGATCATAAGAAACATATGTCCCTGTCCCTGTGTCCGAAATCACCCACTACTCACTATGGTGGACTATATAGTGAGAGTTACTATACTATACTATGCTAGTCATGTCTGATGCACTACCAGTCAAGCTTCATGCTAAGACGCCTAACATTAGCTAACTATTATACATGTCATTTTAAAAAAGGAGACAGCGATAGACTCTGTGGCCTGGCCAACGGTAAATATAAAAAATCATTAAATTATGCCAAACTACATTTAAAAGAATTTCTATTGAAATGAGCAACATAACGTCAACTTACCTCCATCTTGCCTGTACACGTTACAACTGAGTGCTGCTCGGAGTTGAAGCAGTCAATGCAAACCCATGATTGGTCAGTCAAACCCACCAATAGAATCTCTTATTTTCACCATTTTTGGAGTAGTATGTAGCTTTAGTACCGGAGGCTGCCGTTTCAGGACCGCAATCCTAGGACCGGAACTGCATTTCTAGGACTACTTTGATACTGCCAGCTAGCTGGCTAGCAAGCTAGCTAGCTATGTTACTCTTGACACCCCCCTGAAGCCAATTACCCTTACCACAACCATCACAGAGTGTGTGCCTAAACTTAAGTTATTGATTATGTGCATGTCGACCGGTTAACCCTACAGCTGTGCTAGCAGCCAGGGTTAACCTCCTTCACGTTGCTGTGCATTACCACCACCACTCCACTAGATGGCATTGTCACGAAAGAACTACAGTCCTAGAACTGCGGTCCCAGGATTGCGGGAGTCCTGAAACTGCAGCCTCCGGTACTGCAGCTACATAATATTGCATTTTTGACTTGCAAAACTTTTCAAATTGCAAAACTTTCTCACTTGAAAAACGTTACAACCTCCAAAACTTTCTGACTTGCAAGGAAAACTTTTTGACTTGAAATCAAAGAGGACATATAAGCAATTAAAACTTTTTTGTGACACAAAAAAGTCCTGTTTATTTTTGTCATTGCAGTGCGATAAATATGCTCTCAAAACACTGCTTGTATAAAAAAGACACAAAAATACCTCAAGTGACTTGAAAAACATGTGTAGTACAATGACAATTCCACAAGAAAGCAGCACTGGATTACAACTGAACACTACACATGGGAATATGACAAAAAATAACCTTTGTTGTAGTTCTGAGTCTGTGATAATTGTGTTTTGATAGATAGCTTGTGTCATATAACGTAAGAAATTTAAGTTGCATACTCAAATAATGAAATTTCACTGCAGCATATCTCAGCAGTTATTGAACACAATAGAATCGATATTTATATATTTTTTTAGTGTTGTAAGACACAGAGAGCTTCTCCTCAGTGTTCTGGGTCGACTCGACCCACTGCAAAGAGAGAGATAATAACGTTTATACGAGGTAAACTAAACTCCATTCTGTTGGTCGCAGGAGAGGAGGCTGCTAGTCTGTCGGTCTTCCTCAGATTGGATGAAACTGGTTTCATTTCCGTCTCTGAACTCAGTAACCATGGCAACCGATAGGCATCACTGCTGAACCATGACAACAGAAGGTTTTCAGTACTAAAGATAAAAGTTATAACTGGCACAGTTTTCCTCATATGTATATTCTTTGTTCTTAAATTAAATAATTGAATTAATTTCTTGTTTTAACTGTCTTAAATATTTCTTGTCTCAAGCCAAACACCTCCAATAAAGATGCTATGTTTGTCCATTTTATGTAAGTAAGAATCAACAATGAAACGTTCAAATGAACAATGTTAACTATTGAACTACTTTTTCAAACAAACTGATAAAACAAAAAACAACATGCCCCAGGGTTTCCTACGAGAAACTGATAATAAAGTATAAAATGTAATAAAAGTTTTATTGCAACAACAAAGTCTTTGTTAACAACATAGAAGACTTCAAAAATTGTTATCACATTTCAAATATCAGACATAATATGTGAGTATTGATCCTTTGATAAACAGCATCATCAGAGTAATCCAAGTCCCTGCTGGTGTCAGTCAGAGCATTTCCATAGAGAGCCACTTTGCATCAGCAGCACCATGCTCCAGTGCTCTGGGAGAGTTTATAGTCCTGAGAGTTGAACACTGGATGACTGACAGCTGTCCTTCATGACAACAGAAGCCACAGAAATCCTCCTCATCAAAAACATGACTTTGATCTGCGTCCTCATCTGGACTCTCCTCTGCTGCTGCTTCACAGGTAAAGTCAAGAGAATCAAACTCCTCTCCTCTATGAACATCCGTCCCTCTGAAATGAAGCCCACAAAACCATGACGCTGCTTTATGTTTTTGTCTCTGTATCCTCAGAGTCCAGAGGCCAGGTCACAGTGACTCAGCCTGGAGCAGTGAGCTCTGCTCTGGGAGGCTCCGTCTCCATCAGATGTAGGACCAGTCAGGATGTTTATGTTTGGAGCAACAACCACTGTTTAGCCTGGTACCAACAGAGAGATGGAGAAACTCCTAAACTCCTCATTTACTATGCTAGCACTCGAGCATCAGGGATTCCAGGTCGTTTTACAGGCAGTGGATCAAACTCTGACTTCACTCTGACCATCAGTGGAGTCCAGACTGAAGATGCAGCAG
The DNA here is from genome assembly GCF_021292245.1 of Micropterus dolomieu. Taxonomy (NCBI): domain Eukaryota; kingdom Metazoa; phylum Chordata; class Actinopteri; order Centrarchiformes; family Centrarchidae; genus Micropterus; species Micropterus dolomieu. The sequence goes on along the minus strand of NC_060158.1, from coordinate 67,368 downwards.
TTTACTACTGTCAGAGTCTCCATAACATCAACAGTCAGTGGTTGTTCACACAGTGAAAAAGCGTCGTACAAAAACCTCCCTCAGTCAGACTGAACAGAAACTGAAGTGACTGCTGCAGCTGGAAGCTACTGCAGAGACTGATACACTTCACTGAGGACACACACACACACACTGTGCTCCCAGCCGTTAAGAGGCCAGTGTTGATCAGTGGCTGTCCAGGCCTTTCAGAGCCACTGACACGCCGGCAGCACAATGATGATGTCACTGATTCTACTGCTAGCCACCCTGGGGCTCCTTGTTCAGGGTGAGACTCTCTTCTGAAAACTTTGCTTCAGGATGCAACCAGGTTCACCACAATGATGTTCTGCTGTGATGGAGAAACACTGAAACAAGCAGCATTTACCTTCTTCCATCTGTTCTCCATGTTAAAGAAATGAGACTCTTCTGTTTGGATGTTGATCATCTTTCTCCAAACTGGAGAACTGAAATTTGTCTCAATAATCCTTCTCCTCTTTTTCATGTTTTCCAGATTCATCAGGAGAAATCATCCTGACTCAGTCTCCTGGATCTCAGTCTGTTGTTCCAGGACAGACTGTCTCTCTCAGATGTAAAGCCAGTTCAAGTATGAGTAACTACCTTCACTGGTACCTTCAGAAAGCTGGAGAATCTCCTCAACTTTTGATTCGTTATGCTACAACCCGTCAGTCTGGAGTTTCAGATCGTTTCAGTGGGAGTCAGTCTGGAACTGACTTCACTTTGACCATCAGAGGAGTCCAGACTGAAGATGCAGGAGTTTATTACTGTCACCAAGGTGGTTACAGCTTCCCATTCACACAGTGATACAACGTCGTACAAAAACCTCCTTCAGCTGGAGAGGAACTGATCTGACTCACCAGCTGCACAGAAATGAAAACACTAGATGTTTAAATATTAATACAGTATAAAAGAAATAACAGCAAAATCATGGAAATACAGAATATGCAGAAGTAGTATTTTTATTGATAGTGTTTTTTTAGAGAGGTGTCAAAACAGTATATCCAAAGCCACTTCTCAGTAAAAAGACAGTAATGCAGTTTTTGAAATATTCACAAAAAATAATTTAAAGATTTATTAAATTAATGACATGTGTTTCTCAGTGTCTTGAAATGTTATTTTCAAAGTAATTCAACATTCATATTCAACATTTTATTGAAACACACTGAGAGGTTACAATAATAAGAAATGTCATTTCGTGAGTTTTCCTTTGTTTTAGGTGAGTATTTTATTTAAATTCAATGCACTTCCATGCGGATTTTGTAAAATGTGAAATCACATTTATATTTTGTTATTTTGATTGTTACGTCCCCGCTCGCTATGGGTAGGGGAAACATAAAGCAGATGTTTTTGGTAAAAGTGTAAATGTTATTTAATAAACGGGAAAAAGTTAAAACAAAAAGTCAAAACACAAACTGGGCAAGTGAGTGCTGCGTAAACCAAAGAACAAAACAGAACCAAAAGAGATCCCTCCTAAACAAGGGATTACTAACTATGTTAGTATTTTGTCTGCAGATAATAAAATTTAAGATATAATGACATATTAGAAAATTTTGAATCCTGAAAACTACTTACCAATTAAAAACATTAAATCAAGATGTAAACAATAACTCATTAGTGGTGATCTTAAACACATAAAATCTTTGGTGTAATAATCTGAGATAAGAACTCATCTCATGTTGACATTACTCTTTATTTTATGTTTAATTCTTGAAACTTTATTGTGTAATGTAGATTTTTATAAACTACATTTTAAATGATTTCATGAAAACACCTTCTTTCACTTTTCATTCACACCTTGTTTAAACCTGCATTATGATAGTTCTGCTAAACAGAGACACTGTAAGGTGAGATTCAAGGAGTTTCTGGCAGAGTGAAAATAAATGATGCAATCCCAGAATGTATTAATAAAACCATCACCAGTAATGAATAAGTCTTCTTCTGACATCAGATACAATACTGCACGTATAACATCAAGGAAGATACATATTTTTTGGCATTAAGGAATTCATGAAATACTGCTTAATTTGAAATAACTTTTTTATTTTCTTATGTTGTTAACATCATTCAAGCTTCACTAATTAAAGTTGAATAATGTTAATAATATCTGATGACAGAAAAAAGAGTGACAGAGTTCACAGAGCAGAGTAAAACCAGTAGCAGAGTCTCAGTGAGTCAGATCAGGACTGGGAACACTGGTCTCTCCTCAGTGTCTCTGAGACCAGAGCCTGGGAGCCCTGGGTGGCCTCACAGGTCACAGAGCCCACCTTCCTCCACTGGTCTGCAGGGAGCCTCAGGGTGCTGCTCCAGCTGTAGCGGCCGTCCTTCTCCAGCACCCCGGGGCTCCTGCTCTCCTCCCAGCTGCTGCTGCTGCTGCTGCTGCCGTCCACCTTCCAGGCCAGACTCCAGTCTGAGGGGAAGCCCTTGTTGGCCAGGCACATGAGCGTGGCCTTCCCCTGCTGCAGCTCCTCACTGGAGGGGGGCAGCACCGTCAGGGTGGGGACGACTCAACCCACTGCAGAGAGAGAGAGAGAGAGAGAAGGCGTTTTTGAGAAACTGAATTTGGATGATTTTTTTTGTCTGTGCTTTATTGATTAATAATAAAGTCCAAAAAAGAGAGCGTCGAAAAGCTGAACGCAGGTGGCAGAAAACAAATCTCCATGTTCATTATGACATCTATAAAGAGAGACTTTGCATTTATAATTTAGAACTGAGAAATGCAAGGCGGTCCTTCTTCTCTGACATCATCACCAAAAACACTAATAATGCATATGCCTTGTTTGCTACTGTCGACAGGCTAACCAACCCTCCTGTATCTGTAGCCTCTGAACTTCTGTCCACCAGGGCCTGCAATGAATTTGCCTCCTTCTTCACAGACAAAATTCAAACAATTAGACAAGCAATCAGTGCCTACATGCCAGTAACAGGATATGTCATGTCCCTATGTCCACTCAAAAACAATTTATATAGCATGAGACAATTTGATTCTATTAACCATAAAAACCTGGAGGACATAATCCAACATCTGAAATCCTCTTCATGCTGCCTTGATATTCTGCCAACAGGTTTTTTCAAAAATGTGTCTATATGCATGGCCTCAGATCTACTATAAATTGTCAACATGTCTCTCCTCTCAGGTTTTTTCCCACAGGCCCTGAAAATGGCAGTCATTCAGCCACTCTTAAAAAATAGCAATCTAGACAGGTCACTAATTATAGGCCCATATCAAATCTCCCATTTTTAAGTAAAATCATTGAAAAGGCTGTTTTTCAATAGCTTAGTGCTTTCTTGCCACCAAATAACTGTTTTGATGTCTCCCAGTCAGGATTTCGACCACACCACAGCACTGAGACGGCTCTTGTTAAGGTCTTCAACTGGGTTGGACTTTCTGGCACAGTACTAAACTGGTTTGAATCCTACTTAAAGCACAGGGACTACTACTAAAGCCCAAACTTGATCCGGATGTTTTAGCCAACTATAGACCTATATCTAACCTTCCATTTCTCTCTAAGGTTCTGGAGAAAGCAGTTGCTAATCAACTGTGTGACTTTCTACAGAGCAATAGTTTATTTGAGGATTTTCAGTCAGGATTTAGAGCTCATCATAGCACAGAGACAGCACTGGTGAAAATTACTAATGACCTCCTTATTGCATCAGAAAAAGGACTTGTCTCTGTACTGGTTTTATTAGATCTTAGTGCTGCATTTGATACCATTGACCATCAGATCCTATTGCAGAGACTGGAATATTTCATTGGCATTAAAGGAACCGCTCTAAGCTGGTTTAAGTCCTATTTATCAGATCGATTTCAGTTTGTACATGTTAACGATGAGTCCTCCATGCATGCCAAAGTTAGTCATGGAGTTCCTCAAGGATCTGTCCTCGGACCAATCCTCTTCACTTCCTTTAGGCAATATTATCAGGAAATATTCCATAAACTTTCATTGTTATGCAGATGATACTCAGTTATATCTATCGATCAAGCCAGATGAAACTCATCAGTTAGCTAAACTTGAAACAAATGTTTCTTCAGGATGTTAAAACCTGGATGACCTGTAATTTTCTAATGTTAAACTCAGATAAAACTGAAGTTATTTTTCTGGGGCCTAAGCACCTCTGTGACGCATTATCTAAAGATATAGTTTCCCTGGATGGCATCGCCTTGGCCTCCAGCACCACTGTCAGGAATCTTGGAGTTATCTTGGATCAGGACATGTCGTTTAAGTCTCACATTAAGCAAATTTCAACGCCTTTTTTCACCTCCGTAATATTGCGAAAATCAGGAATATCCTGTCTAAAAATGATGCAGAAAAACTAGTCCATGCATTTGTTACTTCTAGGCTGGATTACTGCAATTCCTTATTATCAGGCTGCTCGAAAAAGTCCATTAAGACTCTTCAGCTGATCCAGAATGCTGCAGCACGTGTTCTGACAGGAACCAGGAAAAGAGATCACATTTCTCCTATCTTAGCTTCTTTGCATTGGCTTCCAGTAAAATCCAGAATAGATTTTAAAATCATTCTTCTTACCTACAAAGCTCTTAATGGTCAGGCACCATCTTATCTTAAAGAGCTCATAGTACCTTACTACCCCACCAGAGCACTGCGCTCCCAGAATGCAGGGTTACTTGTGGTTCCTAGAGACTCCAAAAGTAGACTAGGAGCCAGAGCGTTCAGCTATTAAGCTCCTCTCCTGTGGAACCAGGTTCCAGTTTGGGTTCAGGAGGCAGACACCATCTCAACATTTAAGAGTAGGCTTAAGACTTTCCTCTTTGATAAAGCTTATAGTTAGGGCTGGCTCAGGTAGTCCTGAACCATCCCTTAGTTATGCTGCTATAGGCCTAGACTGCCGGGGGATTTCCCATGATGCAATGAGCTCCTCTCTCCTCTACTTTCTCTCCCTCTGTATGCAACCTTATCCCATTATTGCATGTTACTAACACAACTTCGTGCTTTCTCGTCTCTCTCCTCTCTCCTATCACTTACTGCAGGTTTTCTGGCTCTGGAGCTGTGGAGTCTGGATCTGTGGCTGCGGGTCTCCTGCTGCCCCTGTGTTCCTGCTCGACACCCTCTGCTGCAACGACTATTGTTGCTAGTCTTATTGTTATTATTGTTATTATAATCATTAACATTACGATTGTTACCATTAACACTATATATCACTATATATACTAAATATCTGTACCATTTTTCATTTAGTCTATAGCAACATTACCTTCATCTCCAT